>NW_009798287.1:715893-723478 GCF_000520075.1 Aphanomyces astaci
GGATTTGTTCGTTCTGGATTGTCCCCATTCAAGGTGTCAAATATTATTTTAATTCAAATTTTGCAAATCCCACTCTCCATACAAATTTGAAGTGACATTGACAGTAGCACTGACTGCGTTTTTCCACCAAGCACTGTACGTTGTATACAGTACAGTATACACATACTGTAGTCGGGTGCCACTACTGGGAAATACCTCCTAGGGTAAAAGTTATGGGAGAAACCATTCTTGCATTCCTTCCGCCCAAACGGACAGTATCCGGCACTTCTCATCACGAGACGCACCATGCTTGGCGACACCACGTATAAATAACGCTAGTGTGGCTTGTGATCTGTGTGTTGTGCTTCCAAAATTACATCTACTTGCATCCAAATGCATCCATTGTCCCAGTTTATCCCACTTGGGAATACCTTAAAGTGTGTTAACTTCATTATCAACCTGGTTTATACCCAGTAGAAATCCGATTTTAATGTTCGACAGTCCAAATTAGAATATCAAAATTGATCAGGAATGATAACGTGGGGCACCAGTCATCAGCATCGTTCATTGCTTACTTTGTTCGTCCATTTCTCGTTGACTACAACACATATTGAGGTGATACAAATATCAAAATAACCGCAAGATTCAGCTCATGAATTGAGGTTTAAAGGATATCAATTTCAATAGTAAACACGTGCAGTAAGGATTTTCAAAAGTAGCGTTTTTTGTAGGGCACCAGTCATCGGCACACGTTTTAGACTTGTGTAATGTATTGAATCCTCCACGCTCGAGCTCGCGGGATGCTGTCGTCATATTAGATATCAAAGGAATATGTGTTTAGAATGGGTATTAACTGCTACAGTAACGATTTCTGTATGATCAACACAAAATTGACAGGTCCAACCTCTAATTTATAAGGAGCACTAATTCTTGAAGAACTACTTTTTGACCAATAAGAGTTATTCAGGCATTTCTATTGGCTTAGAACAGTGCCGATGACTGGTGTCTTTGCCGATGACTGGTGCCCTACGTTACTCAATTTTCACTGTTCTTCCGTATAAGTTCTGTACACCTATATCTGATTTCTCCTGAACTTATCTGGTTATAGAGGTTTAGGTGGAGATATGTGGTACAGCAAATACCGTATACTGTAATACGAGTCGGACAGGCAATTCCAGTCAGACACCCACATAACTCTATAAATTACTTACGTAGTATGGGCGAAGGTAAGAAGAAGCTTTCAAAGGTTAAACTCCGCGCCAACGTATGCCCCTAATAACTCGTATATACCCCCAAAGGTACTATAGTATCAATTTATAGAGGAAACACCCTAATTTTCGAAGGTTTTTTACGCGCGCATTTGATAATCGCACCAGCCAACAAGTCTAGGCCATTCATTATCTTTCCATAGCTGACAGTGATCTCAAATCAACCGAGCAGCACCCAAGAGGCCGCCCTGTGTCCAAGACCATTTCGAAGACCGACCAGACCGCCTGACGAAAGAGGTCCTTTTGCTTTGGGACGACTTCTCTGCGCACTTCACAGACGACGTTGTCGCCTACGAAACATCCATCAACGTTTTGTTGGAGCGCATACCTCCTCGGTACACGTGGATCTGCCAGCCGGCGGACGTTGCATGCAACCGGCCGTTGAAGACTCGGCTGCGTCAGAATTGGCTTGACCTAATTCGTCGTCAACTGCGCTCATCGAATGAGCGGGGGTTACCATTCAAACTGCAGCCGCCGTCGCGGGCGACCATCGTGTCGTGGATCGCTGACGTCTGGGAGGAGCTGCTGCCATCTATGATCGTGAATGGTTCCAAGAAGGTCGTCTTGTAGACGGATTACCTTCTGAAGGCATGCCGTCCGAAGCCCAGTTGCCTGAAGGCGTAGTTGATGACGAGGTGTTAAGCGAACTGGTGGCAGCTTGCTCTATCAAGCAGATCATCGACCCTGTCAGTGACATTGACGAGAACGAGGACAATCAAGTCGAATAATAATACTTGGGAATTTGTATTGGCGTCTTGGTCTATTAATTTAAGCAAACTCTCTTCATCTATACTTCTTGTCAAAATTAATTTCTTGTGTAAACTTGTACTTCCTCCGTTCCATAAATCTGGCGACATTTCAAAATCCATTTTGTTTCATAAATCTGACGACATTTCCTTGTGATTGGCTAAAATCATGAATGCAAGATTTTCATTGGCCATTGGACAACATGTGATGTGAGTGATGAACGACTCAGAGAGTAAAGACCGACACTCATATCCGGATAGATGACAGCCTACTCAGATTTTGATAGTCAGATCAAATACAGTAGAACGTTGATCTTTTTGGAATTTCAAAGTCGATTTTGAGAGTCAAAACAGCGTTTCTGCATTCGGATAAAGGCAGATCACTGTCCGACTTGTATTACACTAAACGGGATGACAATACCTGTATAATATAATAATAATTGTACGTAACCGGTAAACCTAGCAATCATTTCCAATCGGAGGTAACGTAGTAGTAGTATATATGTTACGTTACACTACAGTGGCCTGTTCTACGATTAAGTATGTTAAGTTTACTAGGCACCGCTGAGATCAAAGGCACCGAGGGTGGCATGAATGACATCATCCAAAGCACGACTAAACAACTTGTACTGCAGCGATTGGATCGAAGCAAAGAAGCCCAAATCCAACACATTGAGATCTGGGCTGTTTGGTGGCTGGCAGCTAACCACGAAGGACCACTCGTCGGTCGAGACTCACTCATGGTCAGCATCGGTGATGCCTCCGTGTGGTGTCGCATTGTCCTGCTGGAGCACAACGCGCTTGTTGGTGGTAGGGAACTTTGCCTTGATAGCTGGAATGACTCGCGTGATCACATAGTCTCTGTACACCACAGCATCCACGTCACCAACGTTGGCACAATCGTTCCCGCCGGACGGTTACGGAAGTTGCCCACACCAGGTAGGTACTACACGATTGGCCACATGCCAATCTTGCCGTCGAAGTTGGTGCCGCCCTCGTCATCATGTCTAAGGTGCGCAACGGCCGCCAGAACCATGACCTTGGGGATGAAGCGCTTGCTTGACCAGGTGCGTTGCTCAGGCTCTTCACCCTTGGTCAGGTACACCTTGCGGATATTCTTTTCCGCATTGAACCACTTTTCATCAAAGTGTACGACATCCTACATGCTTGCGGCGAATCGCGAGCCGAGAGGACCACAGGGGCGAAACATGCCAGCGGCAAAACGAAAAACACGTTCTGCTTTGTTGTAATTGGACAGCAGAGGGAGCTTGATGCGAGTGTTATGGCGTTAAATCGTTCATGCTTTCAGGGCCAGGTGGAGTGATGCAAGTGGAATGCCAGTGCCTTCCGACATGTTGCGCATTGTCGAGCGTAGCGATTGCGCCAGTTCGCAGAGAGTGCTGGTGACGAAGTCTGGCGTGTATATCGTCGGCCGTTCGACACGACCTGCCTTTAACGATGGCACCAGTGCGTTTGGTTAATAGGTCCTCCAGATACGGGAGAGAGTGGTTCGGTGGATGTTAAGTTGGGAGGCAGTTGAAGCGATTGCTCCGCGAGCAAGCTTGCCCATGGTCGACAGGTGATGTTCTTGGTATAGCAGAGCTCTCCCCCGGTTGGTTGTCGTGCCATGGTTGTCGACGTGTTTAGGTCCCGGAAATTTTAAATCTGAATTCCACATTTTGTATTTTTATTCGGAGACTCGATGGCGTAGTGAAAATTGAGCGCCAAAATTTGCTTTTCCCACTTTTCTGTCAATGGAACTTTACTCTAGATTTTGATTCCTTTTTTTTTAATGTATGATTCATCGAAATTGGACAAGAATTCAATTGGCGCCTAGAAGTCTAATGTCGGCACTAATATGGAACAGAGAAAGTTTTTATTTTTATTTTTAATTAGAGATTAACTATGCTGCCTTCTTTGGGGTGCAAAGTGAACCTCAAGTTGACAAGGAGAACCGGACGATCGCGAGCTTTCGGACGCGGTTCGTGCGACCGAGATTTACGTCAATATATGATGGTACAAAGTAGTTAAAATGAAAGCAGGCACGTTATTAGAGTCGTTATACGAGACTATAGTGAAGCGATATACTAGTATAACAATAGCCAAGACGTTGTGGGTTCACGGTGTCGCAGGAAAAAAAGACGTCCCTGATGGGACTCGAACCCACAACCTCCTGATTAGAAGTCAGATGCGCTATCCATTGCGCCACAAGGACTTACAACTGCCAGTGGATATCTAGCCATTCATGATATTACTCCATACAAACGAAATCCCGGGGTGGTTCGCTACGCACGTGTCTCGTGCTCCTTGCCAATTATTTGCATGTATCAAGATGTATGGTGTGCTTGCCTGTTGATAAACCAACCAAGCGTTGCAATACCATATGCTGTCGTTGAAGTGTCACCATATTTGGGCGACAAAAATAGTGGGAAAAAGATCGTCCACGACGGGACTCGAACCCGCAACCTCCGGATTAGAAGTCCGAAACGCTAGCCATTGCGCCACGCGGACACGACACACTTAATCCATTAGTACTTTATTAATCATATACCGGCATTTACTACTTCGAAGTTAGTATTGATAGAAGTTACTGTAATATGAAATGGAATAACGCGGTATTTACAAGCTCCTATCGCCCGAGCTCGCGCATGTGGAGCAGCGCTCGCGAACTAGACTAGTCTAGCGGATGGAGCTTGTAACTCCTGTTTAGTATGAATAAAATGCTCCATTATTTGACACTCGTTTACATATTGGCATAAGCAATACGTAGGGGGCAACTGCATCACAGGCAAGGTTGAACGATGTACGTACGTGCCAGTATAAAGCGTTTACAGATCATAAATCTCACGAGGACTTTTTATGCGTGAGTTAACGACATGGAGCGATACGAGCTTGGTCTATTATTCACTACTTGGCGGTGGCGGTTGAGAGTGGTATGGTGGAAGGAGGGCTACGTCAGGGTATTGCGCTGTGATCGCTTGCACTGTCGATTGAATCCACGGCTGGTCGCAGGACACGCTGACCACTTGCACAACGTTTCGCAGCAACTCCAAAGCCACTTCATAATGCACACTCATGTGCCACGTCAGCGCTTGCAGCAACTACACATTGCACATTAACCAAAAACTCGAAAAATAGAAGCGTCGCACCTCGGTCCACACCAGTTCAAAGTCGGAAAGAGTGGCAAGGTCGTCCAAGTGGTGCAAAAACACTTGGACGAGAACTTGCATGCGCCCAAACTCTGCAGTCGTTGCCGTTGCCCCACTACTAGTACTACTAGTAGTAGTAGTACTAGAAGTACGAGTCGAGTCGTTGGTCCGCAAGCGAATCCCCTCACTCAGCGCCGTCCATTCCTTCGACTCGTCATCCGACGTCGTAGTCTTCATGATGCTCGAGTCGTCAGCATGTTCGTCATGCGCGGGTGGAACAAATAACGTCGGCACGTCCACCCCTCGTTCGCTTTGACATCCAAAGCGAAGCACGAGGCTCCACGTCTCGGGGTCCAGTCGGTGGCATGTACCGCTCGACGATGACGAGGAGGACAAAGGGGCTTCCAGCAGACATTGCGCCAGTGCGAGCGTGCTGTTGGCTCGGACGGCGGCGGTGGGATGGCATCGCAGTGCCAGCACCCCCCCCACGATCCAAAGGGCGACCAAGGGCGTGGTCGACTGGTGGTGAAACAGCTGGACGGCGTACTTGAGCGCTTGGGCGGCGGCCGCCGCTTCCGCTTGCACGGGGAAGACGCCCCATGTAAATACCACGTTGATCAACGCTGTCACGTCCAGTTGGTCAGCAACGTCCACCAATAACAATGTACGCATCCACTTGTCAAGCAGTTCCATCACCTCCCTATACACTCGACATCGTAATCATTATTTTTGTTATATATATATATAAATGTATTCAATCCAAGGCTCGGAAATGCCAACCAACCCCATGCCGTCACCCGATAATATATATTGGAGCTGCATTTCAACTATATATTTTCTAACAAATATATATATATATATATATGGTATTTTGTGGACAGAATACAAGGTAACCGATTGGCTAAATACACAACCAGATCGAGCAATATCCCCACTAAACCACGACGCGCGACGATATATTATATATATATATTATAATATATATATATATATACACTCCACACCAACATCACACACACTCTTCACACGACTGAAAGGGGTATAACGCACTTCTATTGTCTTGACCATATGTATCAAACTTGTATTTCTCGCTCTACATATCACTTTATACTATATATATATATGCAAACGCCCCAGATACACTAGTATCATGGTAGTATTTCTTCTCAATTCGACCGCGACATGGAGAGAGTCCTATTGAATCCACCCAACCAAATGTATGTACACTGCATAAAAGGACTCAACCAATCCGATTGCAGGAAAAAACCATCAAACCACGTCAAATTAGTGTATGACTTTTAATTAGTGTGATATCCATCACCACAGGACGACACCCTGTTTCCATACAAACATTCCGTACAAACACACACTCGATTTATTTGGCGATTCGTCAGCACAAAAGGCCAACTACATTACAATACACGATATATATATATATATATATATAGTTGTATCGTTGAACGTACGGAATCCACGCCGGTTGTTGGACAGGTGCAAGGAGCTGCACCCAGTGCACATGCTCCACGTGTGGGGGCATGTTGACCAGTCCCCTGAGCACGGCGTGGGTCACGGGACCGATGAGCACATGGTGATGTAGCTGCAGCAACAAGCCCAACCGCTTCGACTCGCCCAACGTCGTGAGTCCCGTGACCAGGGTATCCACAAGGAACACTGCATTCTCGAACGCCATGTCCTGCACCTGGAGGTTTCCCCTTATGAAAGGGTCGGCGCACGACAGCACGACGTCCGCGTGGCTCCAGAGGCGGTCCGCCGCCATCTCAAGCGACGAAGGCGACGCCTTTCCTAGTACTTGCAGAACCAGCTGCTCCAGGAAGACGGCGCCGCCGGGACTGAGCTTGGGCACCGTGCAGGCTTTGGACTTGGCTGGCGGGAGCACCACGCGTTCGATCTCGGTCCACGCGGCATGGCAAAATGAAACCAGCGATGCGTCGGATAGCGGATGCATGTGCTCGTAGTACAGCGCCAGACGCTTTGCCGCCCACAACGGTAATAACCCATCCCGGTTCTAACCAAAGATGTATATCGATGAGCCTCTGTATAGAGCACTACTGGGAGGTACTTTTTACATATATATATATATATATATATATACTTGGTACTACTACATAGTATTTATATTGTGCTTTTCAGTCAACTTTGCCTATTTTGGGGGATTGATGAAATCGCCAACTAATCGAGCAAATGAGTATGATTGGCTATAAAGAATGAAGGTTGCAATATGATTGGCTAAAATATTGATTGATGCATTGCAGTCACAAAAATACCTCTTCAACTCAGTTTTATATGAAATTTCGAAGGTCCGGCGATTGTTCGGCGGTTGATTCAACCAAGACGTTGTGGGTTCACGGTGTCGCAGGAAAAAAAGACGTCCCTGATGGGACTGATTGGCTAAAATCATGAATGCAAGATTTTCATTGGCCAT
>NW_009798287.1:725483-727044 GCF_000520075.1 Aphanomyces astaci
ATATATATATATATTCGTGACAAACGATGATTGGGTTTTCCAGATAACGCAATATAGATATAGATTCGTAGATGTCTAATGCACAAACAAAAGCCAAACGGTTCTCATCAACGCCATACCACCAGGGTTCATAAACATATATATATATATATACAACCATATATATGTATATATATCAACACAGCAAAGTTCATACATACATATATATATCTATGTATCGACGGATACACTTTCCCTCCATGACACTCCATATCAATATACTAGTATATATATATATATATGCACTGGTTTGTGCTCGTTTGAATAATATATATATATATATATATATCCAGTCGTTGTGATGACATCAGCAGGTTGGTCCTATGTACCAGTGATGAGGTGGTGGTGGTATTGTTGACTTGGGCAGATGCCACGTCATCGTCTTCATCCAATAGGAGGTCATCCACACGGAGCTCAAAGTTGTCGGCAACGGACGCCGCATGTTGGTCGAGGGGTTCGTCGGAGAAGAAGAACAAGCGCGACATGAAACTGTCCAAGTACCCGCCTCCGCCGCCAGACTTTTTAGAACTGTGCCGCTTTGCACGGGCCAGCGACCGCACCGTCAACACAAATGCCTTGGTTTCATCTGCACTGCGATACGTTGGGCTACACATATAAATTACACTTTAAAAAACCATAAAACCGAAATATTCCATGTATATTCTATATATATATATGAAATACTCAATGTATATTCTATAGATATATGAAATATTCAATGTATATTCTATAGATATATACAATTATGTAATCGATTTTTCAAAATGGAGCTGGGGCTGCCAATTGAATCGACCAAGCAAAATCGACAAAGTAGCCAATCACATTATCGAATCAAAAAACTTTTAACCAATCAAATTGCAAGTGGGTGTATTCAGTGCATTATATGTGCCAAGCTGTTCACAAACAGTTCAACATTGTATCGGACAGGATGGATTCACACAGTGAGTATAGTTAGTTCAAGTAGTAAAACGACCGAAAATATAATACCAAATTTACAGCTTGAAAGCACAATATGGTTGTGAGTTTATTCTAAACTGAGAATGCATCACAACCTGTGGGTAAATTCGTATAATACAAAATCTATTTGTAATTGTTGGTTGTACTATTGAGATATCGTACCGATGGCGCAGCAGACTGCGGGGAACGACGTGAAACTCTCTCAGCCGACACACCACCGCATTGAAGCGGCTCCACGCGGCGTTGCGGAACTCAAACGCGCACTGCGCCCATACTTCGAGCAGGCCCTCGGTCGCTGCACACGCCACGGCGTCGTTCAAAAATGTATAGCTACGCAATACAATAATATATATATATATGGTACATAGATCACAACTGAAAGGCAGATGCATGTCGATTGCATATATTTGTATGGTACGCTTATAATACTAGAGCACACACGTGGCAGACAGGTTCATGTTGACTACAGATATATATATATATATCCGAGGATGGCGAGTGTTCACAACAAACACATTTTCGTTCATTGAATATATATATATATATATATATAGTTGTATCGTTG
>NW_009798287.1:728640-729691 GCF_000520075.1 Aphanomyces astaci
ACATTACAATACACGATATATATATATATATAAATACGAGTGGAATGTGGCTATATATATATATAGAAAAAGACTCCAAAGCAGACTACGTACGTGGCGCCTTGGAGCGTCTCCTGAGTGTCGATGGTATCTAGGAGGGTGGAGGCAGTTGCCAGCACTTGGACGACGCGGTCGACTAGCGCGGCGCTGCGCAGCGAAGCGGACACGAGCCCCGTGAGTACCACCAACTGCATCGCCAAGTCACCCACGCGGCGATTCGACGAATGAATCTATCAAAATCTTCAAATTTATCCAAACTATTTATCGAAATTCATCAAAACGTTATCCAAAATCATCAAATTTATCCAAATGCTTTTACATCGTGATCGAATAGACTGACTGTATGTAAAGCGTACTACTATGGGGGGTTGTAAACCAACGAACTCTCAGCACAAACAAGTTTGTACCCCACACCATATATATAATAACGTGAATATATATATATATATATATATATACAATACACGTACGAGCGTTGGGGCAGTGTCCAAGAGCCGAAGGGCGACCACTTGGAGCACAAGGGGGTCGTACTGATGATGTTGGCGGGCCACACTTGTCATCCAGTTTGCCTTGTCTTCAACATTGGCCAATCTCTGCAGGTCATTCCATCTAATCCAAACAACCAAATCACCCCCCAAATACTATTATATATATTTCTCAGTACCTGTCGGGACCAAACGGGTCAGTGTCTGACGTGCGGAATTGGTTGGTTGCAATGTTGTGGTAGATGGAGATGAGAAATGGCTCGGGCAGCGGCGTCCCCTGGTTACTAAGGCCATAGTTGACGTTATTCTTGACAAAATCGGCGCACGACATCTTTTTATCCGCCCGGATGTTGGCGTTATGCAGGTCCGTGTTGAGCATGATCATGGAAAAGCTCAACAAATATGCCACGTCCACACACCCAAACAAGTCGCGCTCCCGGCACTGCGCATACACCTGTGCAATGGATTCACCAAAATTATCAATATATATATATATATATATATATAATCAAATTCACATTTTTATA
>NW_009798287.1:730295-747801 GCF_000520075.1 Aphanomyces astaci
TAAATGCATGTATATATATATACATATATATATAAAAAATGCATGTATATATATATATAAATGCATGTATATATATTATAGACGGTTGAGGCCACATGTGCAAATCAAATATATATATATCAGTGCTGGTACATTCCCCATCCTGGCGTACGTACTGTACACATACATATACAGTACCCCACCACCTTATACATATATATATTGAAATATTTGTATCGAATATAATATAATTATATTCATCTATTCAGCCAATTCGGGGTCCACCTCGAAACATCCTGGAACGATGGTATGTCCATTCTTGTACATCTATTCAATACACACATATATATATATATATATATCCCCAATCCCATCGTTGTATCCCATATATATCGACACTCTCCCTGGCGTACACTACATACATGCGTGGCAAATGCTTCCAAGATGCGGTCGATCTGCTGGGCCTCTCCCGGCAGTCGAAACGCGCCTAAAAACGTGCGGAGGGCGTCCACAAGGGGCATCTGGTGCAGTTCAAACGTTTCGACGTACGCCTGGCGCAGCTGAGCTCGGAATTCGATCGAGTCATGGCGGGGTTTTGATTGGTTGTTGGTGACGGGTGTCTTTGACCGGGGAGAAGACTCGGGTTGTGGTAGCTTGCCTAGAGATCCCAGCACTTGGCCCACCGTATTCTATACATCAAGAGATTGAAAATGTAGGACAAAACGATGTGTAGTACCTTGTCCATACCCCGGGGCAGCGCCCGCAAGAACGTCGCTACATGATAATAGATATATAGATTTAGTTGGGGAGTTAATATATATATATATATATACCAAGAGCGTGGGGGGTCACGGGGGTGGGTAAGAACCCAGAGGACGCGAGCAAGTCGATGCCCGCCGATGGTTTGGTGTTGAACGTGGTAATTGCATCCTACACACAGTTTTACATCATCATCACAAATATATATATATATATAATACTATTTCAAACATAGTGGACGCAACGAATAATATATATTCGAATCGTATCAAAACGGAAACGTCGATATATATATATATATATTTAAACACAGTGGGTTGAAATAACGAATAATCTATTCGAATCATAACAGATATATATCAAAACGGAACGCCGAAAACTATAAATATATATATATATTTCAAACAAAGTGGGTGTAACGAATTATATACTCAAATCCTTTCAAAACCGAAGCAACATACCAACCATAACCATCCTCCTCATATCAACCGGTCACTCCCGTCCTCGTCCCCATATTATTCTCATCCAGACATATATATAATATATTGTCGATTTGATACAAATTTGGGGAGGGGGTGCAATCGAATAATCGCGCCGACCAAACCGATCCACAATCGATCTGATTGGTTGAATTTCATTGAGAAATGGGTTTTGATTGGTTAATAATGTTGAGCTCAACTGAAGTAGCCAATCAAATCGATTTAAATTCCAACGAGAAACCACGCCACAACACGAAATTTCACTCGAAAGCACACAATAGTCATTACACTATAACTCAAACATACCCCACCCATAGACAACATATATATATATATATATATTATCCCCATGATACAGTCATCGACCGACGCATGATTCATATTCTGCTTTGTGTCTATACAATTCCAACCATCTCAAAAAAGCCACCAGTACGAAAACAGTGTCACACATTTACAGCCCCGTACTTGAAACAATTGTTTGCGCTGTCGTTGTGCCAACAGTGTCTCAGGCGACGGCAACCTCTCGTCCCCACAAGACAGATGCTGTTGATGTAATTGGGCGCGGCGGTAGAGCATCTGCAGCGCATTGAGCACCCCAAGGCACGCGAGCTCGGTCGTTTCAGAGTGTTCATCATCGCCACTGATCTCAATAGCCTCGAAGAAGAGCGCGTCCAGGGCGGCGGCGACGACGTTGGCGCGGGGATTGGGCGCGCAGTCGTACGTAACAAACCCATCGATCACGAACAATGGGTCCCTGAGAAAGTCCACCATGAGCTGCGCCATCTCGACCTTCCACGTCATCCTCATATGCCGATCGTCATGATGTTCATCTTGATCATTGAGGCAAGTCGTGAGCACGGGTACGATGCCGCCGAGGACCAGCGCCTCCCACTGCCACTTGAGATGCGGACCTAGGTGTACCCAAAGGAGGCGCCACAGGGGCAGCGTCGCCATGCCCACGGATAGACTACTCGTGACTTGGTAGATATTGTTGTCGATGGTAGTTCTATATGGATGGATTGATTAATGGAAGAAGCGTCGGGTAGGTAGTTGTACGAGGAGGTAGTAGTAGTAGTCGAGGTAGAGGTAGTTGAAACAGAGCGGCAAATGTGCAGCAGCGCATGGCACAGGTCGTCTTGGATGTACATCAAGAGAGGAGGGGCGAGGCTACCGCCGGCGACATGCAAAATGGTCGATAGTAGCTCCAACGCTACGAGGATTTCACGCTCCGTGGTGGATGGCGTAGGTGCAGGAGAGGAGGATGATGTAGTAGTCGATGGAGAAGGGGGGGCGTGGAGCTGCACCTATATATATATACACTCGTCAAGTCAACGTATCCAATCATAGGATGCAACATGACGCGGCCAGACCGGTAGGTTCAGCATGACTTGGATATGTTATTAGTACAAACAGTCATAAAAAATAATGAACGGGGGGTGTACACGTATATATGGAGGAGGTGCAGGGTACACATATATGAGATGGGATGTAGGTGCAGGACCATAGACAATACAGCGTCGGCGGAGGTTAAATAGGTACAGGGACACAGAGAATAGGATAGTGTCAACAATACCAGACCTTTTGCACGAGGAACGCAAGGATGCGCGTGTCGAGCGAGGCGGCGGTGGAGGTCGCGGGGGATGACGGCGACGACGTGGGGGTAAACACGATGCGCATGAGGCGGTGCAAGCTCTCGGTGGCGAGGGATCGCAAGACACTCGGAATTTGGGTCTATATGGACGGACGTGTGCATGAGAAAGGACAACATGGCGAGACGTGTTACTTCGTAGGAGCGGGAGATGCCGTAAAGCGACTCGACGACGTGCCACATGGTGCCGGCGTGGAGCTGGCGGGTGGCGTCGCGGCATTGCATGACCATGTCGAGCACGCGCACGACCATGAGCAGCACATACTGGTCCGACTCGGGGTCGGTTTCTTGGAACCGGCATTGGGTCACGGCATCCACGACGTCCGACAGCGCATACTGCATGGAAAGACCGCTGGTCGATGTTGTGGAAGACTCGTACGCTTGCAAGATGGTGCACACCGACTCCATCGCGGTGCGCGTAAGCGGCCCCGTGGTGTTTTCGTTGCGCACGATGTCGAGGAATGGGCGCAGCACGGTCTGCGACTCAAAGTCCGCCAGGTCTGTCCACTGGTACACATGCACACGCAGGGACGCGAGGCCCTGGAGCTGCGTCGACTTGAGCTAGACACAGGATGAGGGACAATGTCGACAAGCACATGATTCCGAGCGGCGCAGCTACGTGACCGCCGTCGATTCCGAGATGCATGTAAACGTACCTTGACGTAGTCTTGCCGGAAGACATGGACAAGCGCCTGTATTTCACTGAGGATCGCACTGCGAAGGACCTCCATGTTCCCTTTCTTTACAGCGCAATTACGGTGATGCACGTGAATTTCACATACATTAGTGTTATCATATTGTTCTTAAGGTGTCGAAATGGACACTTTAGGGATGTTTTATTTTATCTTGGCATTTGTATCCCATGGAACAATATTCACAAAACACGACTATGTTCACAAATAAAGGTCTGATTTGTCCACAACATCACTTGATTAACGTATGCCTTTATCCGGAATATTTAGTTTCACAAAACGTGACCAAGAACAGTCTCCAAGTTGAGGGGACTCGCAATCCTGCACTCATTTCGTTGACCGATGCGTCAATTCCTTCAGTCGTTCCTGGCCAAAGCGGGGGTGGCGGCGGCCCCGGCGGCCTCATCAGGTGCCTCTGCGTCCAAGAACATCGCCAAGGAGCGATTACAGATCATCCTGGCACACCAACGCGGGTCTGTGGCGCTGAGCGGGGTCAATCTCAACGCCCTCCAAGCCGAGCTGCTCGCGTGCGTGCAACGCCACATTGCGGTCGCGGATGGCGAAAAGGTCAACATTGCGGGTACCTTGCTCCTTTTCTCCATGATCTGATTGATGGTATCATGGTGGTTGTCCCGACGTAGTCAAGCACGAAGGCAACCTGGACATTTTCGAGATGCAAGTTCCTGTCCAGCCACTTGCTGCGGCCGCCGCCACCTCCCCTCGCGCACCGTCGGTCTAATACAGACGTCTTATTCTACCTCCACATGATAGCACTGTGTTATTACGACCTATGCGTCCTACGTTGTCTTTGTCGTCGTCGTGTACGCAGCGAAGGGCTGGCACTACGTCACACATCGGTCGTGACATCCTTCCTCGAGCCCATGTCGTCGACGTACCTCCATGTGGCTGACGCTATCCACAACCCACGTCGCGCGAACAATCGGCATCGTTCTTCTTCGCAGCGCAGAATGCATGTTCACCAGGTTGCGGCATGCCGCCATAGACAGCGTCTTGGAGACCACGCCAATCACGTGCATACCCTCCATCGCTTCGTCGCTACTTCTTGTTCTCGAGGTTTCTTCACCATCTTTCTCAAATGGACGCCACCGCCCGCCACATGCGGCGACGATGGCCGCCATGGCGTCGCCTTGTTCGATCGCATCATGCAATGCCCACACACACATCCCCCCAAAGATCTGCGTTGCATTCATCTATCCATCGTCCATACACCCGTCATATTCTTCCCATCGCACATCAACATAGGACACACAACCAAATATAATGTATGTGGCCAATATAGCCAATCAGATTGCTGGAAGAACCATCATCAACATCGAATTAGTGTGTGTGTGCCTGTAATTAGTGTGAATACAATCCGGAAAGTCCACATGTTGGGTATTACAACGCCAATAATACTTCGAAGTCCTTACCAGTCGACAGCGCCTAGGCACGGCTGTCACTGTCATCGCACTGGTATCACCAAGTACTTCAAACGGCGACTCATCCAGCCAACGTTGCGCCTTCCAGCTCGCCACGACCCATCTACAAGCAAGTCCCCATGATGTTCCGTCATATCCGATAGATAGATATCTCATGGATATGACGTACTGGAGGCTCACGATCCAGCAGCCATGGGCCATGCCAAGCAGCACCGACTCGGTGCGCGGACATCGCGTGGTCGCGTCCACACTCGTCACAACGTGGGTCGTCCCGTCGGGGGATCGACTACCATATAGAGGACAAACGTTGGTCGCCAAATGTTAACACATACTTGCGTACGGGAAGTTCGGTCGGTTTGGACGCGGAACAAAACGCAGGCCGAATCGACCGCCCAAGCCGCGCACGCAGTCGAGCAGGAAGCGGCGGTCGGCTTTGTTAACATTTGTAGCCACAATGCGAACGGCTTTAGATGGGCTTTGTGGGGGGAGATCTACTATGCGTTCAGTAATCGTCTCGATAGTGAGCCCTATAATAATATAGAGCAACGAGTGAGGAATCACTTGGTCACCTTTTGTGAATGTCGTGGTGGGGGGTGTCCTTGAGGGGGTATGGATGCGAAACGACGGTGAGTGGACGTCGGGATTCTCAAAACGTGGCCCACATTCGCCTCCTTTTGTTAATAGCCGAGGCGGCGGTTGATAAGTAGGGGTGAAGGATGGCGCCGTGTCATCATACTGGGAGGGCGGTAGCAACAGACCACTTTCATTTGGTAGGTACACTTGGAGCTCGGTTTCGGGTACGCTGGCTTCTTCATCATCTTCGTAGTCCTGCGTGGCGGCCACGGTGCCAGGTTGGAAGGATGCCGCCGTCATCATGGCCGTCGCATCCGTTCGAGGCGGCGACTGGGGAACGAGAAGGACGGGCGACGGTGTTGTCTTCATAGACATGACAGTCTCGTTGGATGCATGTGGGGATGCTGGATGCAAAGAAGGGGAGATGATAGGTTTGGGAACAGGAGCATGCTGCTGCTGCTGCTGCTGTGAAGAAACCTCGGGAAGACAATCACGTTGTTGGAGGTCGTTGCTCACAACGTTGCTTGGTGCTAAGGTTTCTGGGGGAGAAGCTGGAGTTGTTGCAGTGCAATTCATGGGAGTTCCATCGCTGGGACTGTCCGTAGGGCTGGTGGCGTCCAGGGCCGCCGCGTGGCGCTGCAGACGGATCCGATACGACTCCAATTGAGGCGTATTCATCAAAGATGATATGGACTCTATAGTTTCATGATGACGAGGAGAAGTCTGTGGAGGGGTATGGAGAATTGCATCGTACCAGGTTCGGAGGAATGCGGTGGAGTGAGGGAGCTGACGGGTGGTGGCGGCGGCGGCGTGGCAAACTCCAACGGCAGTTTGCGCTTGACAGCAGGCGAAGAAGATAACACACTAGTACCAACAGCCGCAGGATCGATGGTGGTATGGAGAACTGGAGATGGTGGTTGCTTGGCCAACGCCGCTTCGACGAGTCGCCATTCTTGCAAGAGGCCATCGAGGAATTGATTGCGATGGACGTCACTGGGACACATGGGGATCTTGCACTTGGGGCACTGCGATACCGCCTTGCGCAACTGCACATCGATGCACCGTTTGCAATAGTTGTGGTTGCAACCAAGGCAGTGTGGGTCCACAAGGGTCTCCCGGCTACAAGGAAATGCTCAAGCGTTATATACAAGAGATAAGGATGCATGTTGCACACACGATAGCAGCATGAGCCATCGCTCACCAGATGAAACAGCGTAGCTCCTCACGGATCACATTCAGTTCCCGCGTCATGGTGCCATCGACTTCCATTACTCTCTGCCAAGATTGTCTGCGAAATTTGGATTATCCGGATAGTGCCTGCTATTGGTTGAACTACCGGAAGTTTCAAGAAGACAGCCAATTGGTAGTGTGAACATTGACGAAGTAGGCGGCGGAGATAGATAAGCATGTTAAGAATCGTCTACAACGAGGGAGATTCAGGCATCGTGGAGCTAGTGCGTTGATGGAGCAGTCCATCTTCGTCTGACTTGGCATATTGATGCACAAAGCAAGCCGAGAACTGTTTCTTCATACGATCGACCACGATCTCCTTCAACGACAAGTCACTTTCCTCCAGCGTCAAGTCCACGAGGCGCTCCGTGACGTTGGTCAAGGCGGCCATCTGGTCGAACACGTGGCTCACATCTTCGTCGATCTTATTCAGTCCGAGCGCGGGGCCGGGCAGGTTGCCCGCGCTCATCCGTGGCGACGTGACGATTTGCGCCAGGTCGTTCAACGTGGTCAAGTCGCATTTCTTGTGGTGGCTCACAACATGGATGGCCTCGAGAACTCGCTCCTGCAGAACTTCGAGCTGCTTGGATTGATGCGTGCACTTGTTGCCTGTCACGTCCTGGTGCCACGTCAGCCTTCCACTCTCCCGGTGTCACACATTCGAAACGTACCACGAGCATGGCGGCCCGCTTCTGCACACCTTCCAAGTCATTCGCAAGCTTTTGGGTCTCTGCTTTCGCCGCCAGTCGCTTCTTCTTGAGCACTTCCATCGTTTCGTCCTCGGCTTCTTTCTTCTTGGCCTGCAAACTCTTGATCTCTGCCTCGTACGCCTAGTAATAAAACCATCAAAATAACCCCCCAACCCCCCCCCCGACACATCACGCATACCTGCTGCGCTTTAACCATCTGACTGCGCAACGCTTCCAAATCTTCGTGGCCCTTCTTGATCACCGCTTCATGCTCAGCAAACTTGGCCATCGTCTTGGCTTTGATATCCACCAGGCGCTTCTCATGCGCCAAATCCCGCTCCTTGACTTGCTTGTCCACGTCCTCCAGCGCTTTTTGCTTGTCGGCGGTCAAATTTTGAATGTACGTCTTCACCTTGACCTTCTTTTCTTCTTCGTCCCTGACAAACTTGTCATGTGCGGCCTGCATCTCGAGCTTCGCCACGTTCCACGCAGCTTCCTTCGCTTTCCATTCGCGCGCCGATTCTTCCAGTGCCAGTGCCTGCGCGGCCGCCAGCCCGCTGGACTGACTGGCGTGGTTGGATTTCGCGTGCTGCAGTTCCATGTCAAGTTCGCGGACTTGGCTCGCCAATGCTTCCACTTGACCGCGCAAGTTCGCGCACTCTGTCGCTGCATTGCGGCCTTCGATAGCCAACGCCTCTCGGACCTGTGTCACTTCTGCGGCTTTGACGTCGACGTCGGCCGTCGCTTGGGCCAATTGGGCGCGGAGGTTCGTGCACTCCACGTCCTTCGCAGCACAATCGGACCGCAACACCACACCATCAGCCTTCAACGACGCCAGGTCCGCCTCAAGTTGATCCCGCACGCCTTCAAGCACCACAATGTCCCCTCGGTATTTGTCTGACAGCGACGCCGAGTTGGTGCGCGTGAGGTTCTTCTCATCTTCCAAGCTGGCCACAGTATGCTCGAGCGCGCGCACCTGGGCGTCCTTGGCCTGCCATGCATCTCGCGCCGCGGCCACCAGCGCTTCCACGTTCGTCCCATTCGACAACGTGAGCGCCTGAAGTGCCAGCACCACGCTCTGCACTTGGCGAGCGCTTTCTTGGTTCTCCTGGCGCAAGGTTGCCACTTGGTCGTGCATACTTTGTTCGTGTTGGGCGCTGTCTTGCGTATGCTGCCACTGCAATTGCTGAAGTTTTTGCTCGAGAGTCGCCTTCTCCGCCATGCGTTGCTGCGCTAGTTGTTCTAGTTGGCTCACTCGTTCAGCGTGAACTTGGCGGTCTGTCGCGAGTTGGACGGTTAGCTGGTCCACTTGCGCCTTCCATTGATACGTCACCGCGTCCCCTTCGTTCAGTGGCGGTGTTGCCGCAGTTGCATGCTGCTGCTGCTGTTGTAGCAACTCAATGTCCTTGGCATGCAGTTGTTTCTCTAGAAGTTGCACGCGCTCCTTTTCAACAAGGATCTGCGTCTTGACGTTGTCCGCAAACGCTTTGGCTTTGGTTTTGAGCTCGTTCATTTCGTTCCGAGACTGCATGAGCTGCGCTTCGAGAGACTTTTTGTCGTTGGTGAGAGCCTCTGCGAATGCCTTGGCCTTGACCTTGAGCTGGTTCAGTGTGTCATCCTTCGAGGCTACCTCCGCCCTCAGACGTGCAAGTTCACCTCCTCCGTCCATCGCTGGTCACTGCTGCCGCTTCTTGTGTTGGACTCAAGCTCCACACTGCCGAAGGAAGCCAACGCACCGCACCAGCAATATCTAATTATAGACTTCGCGAGCACTCACAAATTAACATAACCGACGGAATCTTTCGCTCGAACCGAAAGTGAAGCAGTGGTTTCACGCCTGAGAGAGACCCTTGTATCTGCTATATACTATACTCAACGTGTGTATTCTGTACACTCGATCTGACAGAGGCATACGCCTCACATGGCTTATCGAGAACGGACCGCCAGTTCGGCCAAGGTGCTCAAAGGCCCGGCGGACCCCGCCAGAATATGTCGACGAACAACATGGATCTTTGACGGGCGTGTGAAAACAGATCCACGCATCTCCACTCATGTCCAGGCGATGCATTCAATTCGCAAGAGACTCGCCCAAACACATCCACGGATACCACATTGGGACGACATACAAATACCATGTTGTGGAGGTATGTATATGCGGATCCGGATAAGTGTACCGTTTTGGTTTCGTTGCTTTCACAGTCCACCAGTCATTTGAAGTTGTGGCGAGCCAGCCAGCCAGCCAGCCACTTCTGGTGGCTGACATGATGTCATTGTTGAACTCCCACGTTGGCGCCACACACGGCGACCTCCTCCGCTGCTGTATGACCTTCCTCTCCTGTATGCCGCGCAGTCTCTCTTGCGACAGTTGCCGACGTCTTTATGGTCGTGCATCCTACTGCTGACTGCCAAAGCGACCGTTTATACCAGCGACCCATTCCGTTGAGTTTGCGCCCTTGTCTCTTATGAGGGGGCAGAATTAGGAATGACACATCTTGTTCTATTGTGTGCCCAGTGTGTATGTGTGATGTGTGAAGTAGGGGTAGACGATTGGAGAGATGATTATCACATTACATGTGCGCCGCCCCAGGCTGATTTTCTGTGAAGAGACACATACAGCCCTTCTTTAACAGAGTTGGGCATGATCTCCTAGGCTATATATATTTTTATATATTTTACGAAGAGATGATTATCACAGAATATGTGCGCCGCCCCAGGCTGATTTTCTGTGAAGAGACACATTGAGCCATTCTTTAACAGAGTTTGGCATGATCTTCTTGGCTATTTTGCTCGTTGTATTTGCATGTTGTATATATATACGTATGTACCATGATGACATTCAAACAACCCAGCTCGCTTTGAGACCGCGTCGTTGAAGAAATTTGTTCTCAGACACCTTCACAAGTGTCGTGACTGACCTTGTACATACAAACCATATATATATATATATATATATATATATTCTATATTGCATTTTCATATATATCGTAGCGTTTGGTGGTGGTTGTAAGGACGACTAAACCTTATCCCTGTCATATTGACCCGCGGTCATGACGATAACCATGTGTAACTTTTCAATTTCTTTACTGAACAACCACCCCAACCTTTCATGTATATTTATTTGTATGTTGCATATATATATATATTTAATTGTATGTTATATATATATATATATTAGATACCATTGCAACTTCTTTGTTTGCATTGTGGGCTTGACGATGACCAAACCTTATCCCTGTCTGATCGACCCGCGGTCCTGACGATAACCATGTGTAACTTTTCAATTTTGGTCTGAAAACCAATGTATTTATATATATATATATATAGATCGACACGACGATTTGATGGGGGGAGGACAACGTAATACCTTGACCGGGTCGTTTCCGTCTTGGCGACGGCTCGAACATGATGCTTTTTCATGTCATAGTTACACTGACCATCAATTTACAGCGTTAATCACGTGCTAATATTCGCCATAACGCCGCCATATAATATATAATAAACCCACAACCACCCAACTCAATGTTGTTTGTATATCTTCAGTATTTACAGTATTCACACAACTGAATATAAAGTACTGGTGGCTGGCTCTATTCCATTCCTTGGCTGGGATTCGTGCTAACGTTACCAGTAGCCTTATCAAACGCTTTAAAGCTAACGCTAGTTACTGTCTTCTTGTCAACGTAACTGCATCCCACGGGTCACTGGCCTTGGTATTTGCAAACCAGAGCAACTCGAGCCAATCGTACGTCGCCACGACTTTAGCGGCACCATACACCTTGTTGTTGGCCCTTCGCGACCAAGTCGGGACTGCCCCGGGTACCCGTGGCCCCGCATGGCCTACATAGCCAACGATCACCCTTGTTAGTTCACAATAATATACTATCATCAATAATGATAAGTACCTTCGTAGTTGCCGCCGGCGCCTGTGGTCACATATACCACGCCCTTGTCGGCGTTGAATTCGTTGTCGACAATCGGCGCTGTGCGCTCGTACCCGTGGACATGGCCCGCCATGACCACATTCACCCCATGTTGGACAAACAGACGCTCAAACTTGGCTTGCAGTCCACACGCTGGCTCGTACATGGGGGACCCAGCCACGTAGTGCCCCCCCCAGCACGCTTCCACGTCCTATTATGTTCCCTGGTGTAAACCAAATACAGTACTGCTGTATGGGGTTGCAATAAGACTAATCTAGTACCTCTGGGGCAACCACGTATTTGCGCTTGGAGCATTGGCATTGATGGTCCATCCACGTGTTGTAGAACGGATTGTGCTTGATCACAACCACCCAAGGAGTCAATGTGCGGTTCACATGACCCAAGTCGGTTTCGAGCCACGACAGTTGCAACTCCCGCTCGTGTTGCCACGTCACTGTGCCTACCACAACAACCCATCAAAACATTCCAACCACTAGTAGCTAGCTAGTACTACTACTAAGTAGTACTAGACTCTATTACCAACAGTGTTGATGGCGTTGCCTTGGGAACCAACGTAATCGTCGAGAAAAACCAAGTGCACGACCCCCAGATCAAACGAGTAGTACGTCCGCTTGGCCGCCTTGGCCTCGACGGACAGCGGGGTCACCGTACGTTTCAAGTACGCCACATAGTCTTCCCCTTCAAACTCGTTGGCGTAGGGGGAGTCGGGGGTGTGGCCATGACTCGATATGGTTTCGTGGTTGCCATTGATGCCCAGCTGCGGCACACGGGAAAACACGTCTTCTTGCACGGTATACCTAAACACGTATGACCAGTAATACAGTACTGTATGTATACTATCTTGGCTTTTTTCATGCCCTTTAGTACCATTTGTCCCATATTTCGTGCTCCCCGTTCGCGTAGCTATAGTCTCCCGCAATCACAATCGCCTGGGTTGCCAAGCCCCGGTACGCTTGGCCAAGGCTGTGCAACGTCTTGGAGCTGTCGCTCGTGTCCCCTGGATCGCCCACTACCCCAATGACGGTGGGCGCGTCACGGCTACCGACCATTGGCGGCGTCACAAACAAATGTTTGGTCGAGTTGTCAATCGAGTACACATAAGTCGTTTGCGGCAGCAGGTCGCACACGTAGGCCGTGTGCAGGTGCGGCGACTGGTACGAATATCGCCCTGCTTTGACATGATACGAGTCGCTGGTGCTAGCGCGGACACTCCAATTGTCGTGGCCTTGAATGGCGTACTGGACGTCGTACGGGGCCGCCACTGGCGACGCAAATGAGATGGCAACCCCATTCGGACAGTCTTGCACGGCGTTTGTGAGGGCTAGATGAACCTGGGAAACACGTGGAGACGACGCGGCCACAGTTGTGACAACCGTAGAAACGACGACAGCGGCGGCGGCACGAACAATGCGCATGACACACTTGTGGTGTTGTCACCCTACCCTCGACAGGCCAAAACAAGATTTGGATAAGATGCGACATCAGTTGTGCGCATGAAATTCAATGGACAATCGGAAATATCGATACAAAAAAGAGGACAGTTATTTAAACATGGGAGACAGGCGCTGACGTCGAATCTTGGGCCGAATCAATTTGCTCAGTTTTCCGGATAAAAGTGCGTGACGACGAAAGGACGTGATGGGTAAATTCGGTTTCAGAATATAGAACCGAAAGATATTGACCTACGGCTACAGTACGTACCATTCTTTCAAGCTATTAATAGTCATGGTTGGTCATAACGTTATTACTACGTAGTATTGTGCTTTCCGGTTAAACTTGCCAATTTTGAGCCATTGTGAAAACCGCCAACAAATCGCCGCGATGATTTGATTGGTTAGAATTTCGAAGATTTGGGGCGATTTACGAACCGCCCATGGAAATTTTGAGTAAGACCACACAATATTTCAACCAATCAATGATCGATTCCGTACGGAGGTAGTGCTACATATTGTGTGCTACTAGTACAGCGTTATGGCATGCTACAGTACTATAGTATGAGGGGATTGTAATAATATCTCCTGTGAATGCCACGCTTGCCGAAATATATCCTGTAACGTTAGGGGATTGCTTGTACAGACATCCGAAGAGAATCCAATGCATTCCATTAGGTCAATATGCCGCGTCCAAAATAGAATCAAGGGGCCGCGTTCAGTTCTTGGGCTTCCCAGCGACGACGAGGGCGACCAGCCACCGCAACAGCGCCCCCACGAGGTCCGACAGCAGCAGCCGCCCATTCTTTGTGGGGCTTGGCGTCGCCTTTCGCAGCTCCTTCCCAACGACGAAGCAGTGGACGCCCCACCACCGCCACTGGACGATACACTGGGCGATACACAGGCACGATTGGCAGGACGGGAATGGCGACGAAGGGGAGGTAGATGGGTCGGTGCAATCCCAGCAAAAATTCCTTGTCATCCTTCGAAACCATCGCTGGCGATTCGTTCGGCTTGGACACTGGCGTTTCAGGAGCGGCAGGGGGCGAGGCGGCAGCCGCCAACGCCGCAACAAATGTAAGAGCAAACACGATGGTCGAGTGCATGGTAAATCGCAAGATGAGCTTTGGACATGAAATTTATTGGAGTAACGTTAGAAGAAATAGCCGCACAACGGTCAATTTCACCAACCACAATTGCGATGATGGAAAGAGTGAGACTTTAGTCAAAGGAAGACCTTTGTTCACTTTCCAGGTAACTTCTTTATGTACAGTAACTAGTCGATTCCCATTACAGTTTGTCCGCATTCCAACTACTCCACGCGAGCAAATCAATACCAATGATCTGTTTGTCAAGTTGCAACAAGGTCGTGGCAACCTCAATTCATTGTTAGCTTCACCGAATAGGCACACGGGAATTGCAAAACGTCGATAAATTTAGGCGTCCTTAGTCGTCCACAAAAATAACACACAACCGGGTAGTCTTCTACCGTCACAACCTTTCAATCACAGTGCTGACTGGCATTGTTGCGAGTAGCCGTTGAGTGGCAAGCATATACTAGTATTAGACATTGCAGGGCTGGATGTAAACACTTCACCTTTTGATTTACCATGCACTCGTCTGTCGTGTTTACCCTTGCGTTTGTGTCGGCGTTGGCAACAGCCAGCACCACCCCAGCCGCTCCTGAGACACCAGTGTCGAACAAACTGTCGGCGGGGGATTCAAAGGACGACAAAGAGTGGCTGGGGTGGCACCGACCCATCGTCCGCCCTGTCGTCGCCATTCCCGTAGTGCCAATCGTTCCTGTGTATCGCCCAGTGTATCGTCCGGTGGCTGTGGTGGGTCGTCCACTGCTTCGTCGTTGGGAAGAAGGGGCCAAAGCGACAGACGACGAGTCGAAATCTGAGTACGTGGCCGCGGCCGTCGGACGTCGTGGGGGTGCTGTCGTGGCGGCCGGTCCCCGTCACTACGAAGACGAGTCCAAGGCTACTCCATAAGCGTATTTGGACTGCCGCAGAACCGTATAAACCTAATGGAATGCGTACATAAGACCTTGCGAATATACGAAACTTTAGTTCTCACAAACGTGTAGGGCCCAGAGGATCGACCCCATATATTTTACCGATGTGCAAAGCCAAGTCACAGTTTTATCCACTCCGGGGGGGGGGTAGAAAAGGCTAGTGTCCATTTCGAGCCAAGTCTCACACAGACCAATCCAATGTTCTAGAAGACGGTGAGCTCAAGTATCGATACCATAACTCCACTTCAAAGCTAATATGCTCTGCCATCAAGCAGCAAACTGGGGAGGTGATGGAGCAGAAGTCGCAGTCCAGTATTCATTAGATTTAGCATTGGTTCATCTCTGGGTGCAGTTTTTCGTGTTAGCGCCGAGCACGAACTGACTACTCCGATAACGTCTCCGATCTAATTCGACTGCGCCTTTGCACCTTGTTCCGCTGCCTTGGCACCCTCGCCCACAGTCGCGACGCGGACCACTGGATGATCCACCACGACGTTTCCATAACGAGGTCGCATAACTGGAGGCAACGCGACTGCAGGGGGGGCGTTGAACACGGGGCGATAGATGATGGGACGGTAGATGATGGGGCGGTACACTGTCAACCACTCCTGGGCATCCTTCACCGTGCGGTCTGCTACAGAGACCGAGGAGGGACGACTCTCAGGGGAAGTGGTGGCGGCAGTGGCCAACGCCGCAAAGGCCAAAACAGCAAGCAAACGTGACGAGTACATGGCAACTTGTTGGATGAACTTTGTGGTTAAGTGGAAGCCAGCCGACCGGAAAATAACACACAACCGGGTAGTCTTCTACCGTCACAACCTTTCAATCACAGTGCTGACTGGCATTGTTGCGAGTAGCCGTTGAGTGGCAAGCATATACTAGTATTAGACATTGCAGGGCTGGATGTAAACACTTCACCTTTTGATTTACCATGCACTCGTCTGTCGTGTTTACCCTTGCGTTTGTGTCGGCGTTGGCAACAGCCAGCACCACCCCAGCCGCTCCTGAGACACCGGTGTCGAACAAACTGTCGGCGGGGGATTCAAAGGACGACAAAGAGTGGCTGGGGTGGCACCGACCCATCGTCCGCCCTGTCGTCGCCATTCCCGTAGTGCCAATCGTTCCTGTGTATCGCCCAGTGTATCGTCCGGTGGCTGTGGTGGGTCGTCCACTGCTTCGTCGTTGGGAAGAAGGGGCCAAAGCGACAGACGACGAGTCGAAATCTGAGTACGTGGCCGCGGCCGTCGGACGTCGTGGGGGTGCTGTCGTGGCGGCCGGTCCCCGTCACTACGAAGACGAGTCCAAGGCTACTCCATAAGCGTATTTGGACTGCCGCAGAACCGTATAAACCTAATGGAATGCGTACATAAGACCTTGCGAATATACGAAACTTTAGTTCTCACAAACGTGTAGGGCCCAGAGGATCGACCCCATATATTTTACCGATGTGCAAAGCCAAGTCACAGTTTTATCCACTCCGGGGGGGGGGTAGAAAAGGCTAGTGTCCATTTCGAGCCAAGTCTCACACAGACCAATCCAATGTTCTAGAAGACGGTGAGCTCAAGTATCGATACCATAACTCCACTTCAAAGCTAATATGCTCTGCCATCAAGCAGCAAACTGGGGAGGTGATGGAGCAGAAGTCGCAGTCCAGTATTCATTAGATTTAGCATTGGTTCATCTCTGGGTGCAGTTTTTCGTGTTAGCGCCGAGCACGAACTGACTACTCCGATAACGTCTCCGATCTAATTCGACTGCGCCTTTGCACCTTGTTCCGCTGCCTTGGCACCCTCGCCCACAGTCGCGACGCGGACCACTGGATGATCCACCACGACGTTTCCATAACGAGGTCGCATAACTGGAGGCAACGCGACTGCAGGGGGGGCGTTGAACACGGGGCGATAGATGATGGGACGGTAGATGATGGGGCGGTACACTGTCAACCACTCCTGGGCATCCTTCACCGTGCGGTCTGCTACAGAGACCGAGGAGGGACGACTCTCAGGGGAAGTGGTGGCGGCAGTGGCCAACGCCGCAAAGGCCAAAACAGCAAGCAAACGTGACGAGTACATGGCAACTTGTTGGATGAACTTTGTGGTTAAGTGGAAGCCAGCCGACCGGAAAATAACACACAACCGGGTAGTCTTCTACCGTCACAACCTTTCAATCACAGTGCTGACTGGCATTGTTGCGAGTAGCCGTTGAGTGGCAAGCATATACTAGTATTAGACATTGCAGGGCTGGATGTAAACACTTCACCTTTTGATTTACCATGCACTCGTCTGTCGTGTTTACCCTTGCGTTTGTGTCGGCGTTGGCAACAGCCAGCACCACCCCAGCCGCTCCTGAGACACCAGTGTCGAACAAACTGTCGGCGGGGGATTCAAAGGACGACAAAGAGTGGCTGGGGTGGCACCGACCCATCGTCCGCCCTGTCGTCGCCATTCCCGTAGTGCCAATCGTTCCTGTGTATCGCCCAGTGTATCGTCCGGTGGCTGTGGTGGGTCGTCCACTGCTTCGTCGTTGGGAAGAAGGGGCCAAAGCGACAGACGACGAGTCCAAATCTGAGTACGTGGCCGCGGCCGTCGGACGTCGTGGGGGTGCTGTCGTGGCGGCCGGTCCCCGTA
>NW_009798287.1:777278-781221 GCF_000520075.1 Aphanomyces astaci
TACGGGGACCGGCCGCCACGACAGCACCCCCACGACGTCCGACGGCCGCGGCCACGTACTCAGATTTGGACTCGTCGTCTGTCGCTTTGGCCCCTTCTTCCCAACGACGAAGCAGTGGACGACCCACCACAGCCACCGGACGATACACTGGGCGATACACAGGAACGATTGGCACTACGGGAATGGCGACGACAGGGCGGACGATGGGTCGGTGCCACCCCAGCCACTCTTTGTCGTCCTTTGAATCCCCCGCCGACAGTTTGTTCGACACCGGTGTCTCAGGAGCGGCTGGGGTGGTGCTGGCTGTTGCCAACGCCGACACAAACGCAAGGGTAAACACGACAGACGAGTGCATGGTAAATCAAAAGGTGAAGTGTTTACATCCAGCCCTGCAATGTCTAATACTAGTATATGCTTGCCACTCAACGGCTACTCGCAACAATGCCAGTCAGCACTGTGATTGAAAGGTTGTGACGGTAGAAGACTACCCGGTTGTGTGTTATTTTCCGGTCGGCTGGCTTCCACTTAACCACAAAGTTCATCCAACAAGTTGCCATGTACTCGTCACGTTTGCTTGCTGTTTTGGCCTTTGCGGCGTTGGCCACTGCCGCCACCACTTCCCCTGAGAGTCGTCCCTCCTCGGTCTCTGTAGCAGACCGCACGGTGAAGGATGCCCAGGAGTGGTTGACAGTGTACCGCCCCATCATCTACCGTCCCATCATCTATCGCCCCGTGTTCAACGCCCCCCCTGCAGTCGCGTTGCCTCCAGTTATGCGACCTCGTTATGGAAACGTCGTGGTGGATCATCCAGTGGTCCGCGTCGCGACTGTGGGCGAGGGTGCCAAGGCAGCGGAACAAGGTGCAAAGGCGCAGTCGAATTAGATCGGAGACGTTATCGGAGTAGTCAGTTCGTGCTCGGCGCTAACACGAAAAACTGCACCCAGAGATGAACCAATGCTAAATCTAATGAATACTGGACTGCGACTTCTGCTCCATCACCTCCCCAGTTTGCTGCTTGATGGCAGAGCATATTAGCTTTGAAGTGGAGTTATGGTATCGATACTTGAGCTCACCGTCTTCTAGAACATTGGATTGGTCTGTGTGAGACTTGGCTCGAAATGGACACTAGCCTTTTCTACCCCCCCCCCGGAGTGGATAAAACTGTGACTTGGCTTTGCACATCGGTAAAATATATGGGGTCGATCCTCTGGGCCCTACACGTTTGTGAGAACTAAAGTTTCGTATATTCGCAAGGTCTTATGTACGCATTCCATTAGGTTTATACGGTTCTGCGGCAGTCCAAATACGCTTATGGAGTAGCCTTGGACTCGTCTTCGTAGTGACGGGGACCGGCCGCCACGACAGCACCCCCACGACGTCCGACGGCCGCGGCCACGTACTCAGATTTCGACTCGTCGTCTGTCGCTTTGGCCCCTTCTTCCCAACGACGAAGCAGTGGACGACCCACCACAGCCACCGGACGATACACTGGGCGATACACAGGAACGATTGGCACTACGGGAATGGCGACGACAGGGCGGACGATGGGTCGGTGCCACCCCAGCCACTCTTTGTCGTCCTTTGAATCCCCCGCCGACAGTTTGTTCGACACTGGTGTCTCAGGAGCGGCTGGGGTGGTGCTGGCTGTTGCCAACGCCGACACAAACGCAAGGGTAAACACGACAGACGAGTGCATGGTAAATCAAAAGGTGAAGTGTTTACATCCAGCCCTGCAATGTCTAATACTAGTATATGCTTGCCACTCAACGGCTACTCGCAACAATGCCAGTCAGCACTGTGATTGAAAGGTTGTGACGGTAGAAGACTACCCGGTTGTGTGTTATTTTCCGGTCGGCTGGCTTCCACTTAACCACAAAGTTCATCCAACAAGTTGCCATGTACTCGTCACGTTTGCTTGCTGTTTTGGCCTTTGCGGCGTTGGCCACTGCCGCCACCACTTCCCCTGAGAGTCGTCCCTCCTCGGTCTCTGTAGCAGACCGCTGTTTGCGTCTTAACTTGACGGACCTTGCGAAGATCGATCCAAATGCAAATCACAAAGTGAATTCCCCCCAGTGGCAAGTAAGGTAGTCACTTGTGCCTAACCCTAACTTAATCAGACAGCTGCTGGGCAGCCAATAATCTAACAAGCGAATAGGATCACACCCAGGATATCCAACCTAATCGAACACTTGGATACCTTCTTGGGAGGTGTTCAGGGGTTCCGCGAATGGTAAATTCGCAACAATCCCCCCCAACGATTGTGTCACGCCCAACGCAGCTGCCATCGCCTTGACTTGGGGATCGGTCTTGTTTGAGCGCACGTAGCGCTTGAACTCAGTTGGAATGTCTTCCAACAAATTGGCCGCCGGCTCCCATGAGGCTTCAATTTCTTGTAAGTTGTAAACCCCATAACTAGTTAAAAGCTTTAGCTCCTTGAAACTTCTCGACCTTGGTTTGGTCTCACAGTATAAAATTTTAGATATAATTACATGTTAACTGTAAACGATACAAGTGACATTACGAGTGCATACTGGTAGTAGTATTGAAATTGGGAATCGAACTCACGACCTGACGCGCCACTGCCCGCGCCATTTCGACGTCAGGGCCCAACACGCTTTCGATATCAAAGTAGCGTTCGATGCTGTCGAGAACCCCACCGCCACCTTCGCCGATGGTCGGCAACATATGCGTCAGCTTTCGTCGGTTTGCCAGAGCTTTAGAGCCCGGCAATTGGATGACTGTAGCTGAACTCGTGAGTAGCGTCCGAATGATCTCGAAAGCTTGTCCTGGGTTGGTGATAGGCCATTTCACGAAAACATGTAGTTTCTCCGTGCCTTCTCCTGTGACTTCCGAGAGCCAGAAGAAGTGCCAATGGTCGTTCAGGTCTGTCAAGAGGGCCACCACTGGATCTGTGGTAAGCAGGTCCAACGCGGTGAGCTCCGTCAAGGCCTGGAACATGGAGTCTGATTGAATAGACTTCTTCACTTCGACCACCATCCTTGCTCCAGGTAACACCCTTAAATCGTCAGCGTTACCCCTCAAGACTTCGTCACTGAGAATGACCAGGTCCGTACGTCCAGCGAGGTGGATATCAAGATGGGGAATGTAAGCGGTGAGGAGGTCGGGGGCATTTTCAACCCCAACCACACAAAGCTTCTCTTGCGCGAGCACATTGCCAATGCCGGTTTCCATATACTCGCGGTATCGAGCTCGTTGCTGGCTCTCGGTTAGCGCAATGGTTTGACCAGCAACGTCGACGGTTTCCCAGTGGAAAGCATCAACCGTAAAGCGGTCTTCATCAGGGTATGGGGTCGCGGACCAGTATTTCACCCACATGTTCATGTTTTGCAGAAATTCGACGCCGTTTTCGGAGTTCATTTGAGAATGGACATATCTCTTCTGCTTGGTCTCCACCATTTGCTCTTGAGCTGGCGCGGCCAACTGCGTCGTCGACGACTTCTCGTTCGCGACAGCAACAGTCACCAACACGTGAACTTCGCCTTCGTTCGGTTGAAACCTCGTTCCAAAGTGCATTGCATTGTCGATGCGCGACAATGGATCCATCGTGTCGAAGCCTTTCAGGTCGTCGAGCGTCAAAGCTTTGGCGCCAGCGAGGTTCAACCACGCACCTTCCTTGAACGCAAGGTACAGATCCAGGTCCTTAGAATCGCAGGTAATTGTGTTGACGTTCTTCTCCTTGATCTTGTCGTTGATGTTGAATAGGCAGGGGGGTGGGGGCAGGGGGTAGAACACGCACACAAAGGTAGAGCTCAGTTCGAGGTAAAACCAGGAATGAAAGCCAAGGCTACATCATTCCAAACCCCTCACATCCTTGCCCAGCAGCACACACAACCACACAAAACATAAGCTATGAAGACCTTACATAAGCCTTGGTCTTCATATCGCATAACACTGCCTCAATGTTCCTACCACCATACATTCC
>NW_009798288.1:0-10893 GCF_000520075.1 Aphanomyces astaci
TCAAAAGTGCACGAATGCGTCACTATGACAGGTAACGTAACGTACATCGATCATGCAAATCCACTTCGGACACTAACAGAGAGTATATTTGTAGCATATGACCCCCGTGAGGTAGTGTTTTGGCCTCTTCGACGTGATTTTCGACTATTTAGGCATTTTCGACTCTGCGCATGCACTACACAACTGCTACAATCTATCACTGCATCAAAAGTGCACGAATGCGTCGACCATGGCAGGTAACGTACAGTACATCGAACTCGAAAAAACAAATGAAATACAGTAGTCGTAACCGTAAGCTAGATGCTGCGGGAAATTGTGCTGAGATGGGAAATACTCCATCATATAATATAAATTTCAATAGTCCAGAAGCATATTCTACACATATTTGAGTCTAAAATTTGTGTAGTTGAAGGATTTACACAGGTTTCCTGTTGGGTTGAATATCGACGAAACCTACAAACTTCGATGTTTGAGGTACGATTTCGAATTAACCAAGGCGAAACATACGAATCTGAATACATATTCGTTAAAAATTGGAGTAATGTCTGTCGACGAAAAATTTGGAAGCAATTCGTCGAAGTTAGATCAAGCTTAGGGTATTTCGAGGTCAAAGTTTGCTGTTAACATTTGTTTACACTACAGTATGTTGCAAAATGTAATCTTCCTGTTTACAAACGTAGTATATTCGTTTTAAATTCAGACTTGTCAGTTTGTATTCAAAATATATTACTACAGTACTCCGGAGTATGTAGTACTAGTAAGTTAGTATGGATTGTGCCACTTTGATTCTACTCTCACGATTTGCGTCAGCCTTGTTTCTGTTTCTGTAATGCTTTTCATCTATTCGTGGGATATTCACTCAAACGCACATGGGACAAACCTCGGGAATTGGGGAAAACTGTTGGCCATTGATTGGTCCATGAGTTGGAGTAAAACCAACAATCACATTTCAGCACCAACACCAGCAGTACTTGTAGCATGGACAGCTTGGGCGGCGTGAAGGTGAAGCAGTGCGTGGAGGTGACCGACAAGGAAGCCGCTCGGCTCCTGAAGAAGTTCCTCAACTCCCAAAACCGTGGACATGGCGACGAGGAATCACATACGCTTGCGGTGCAACAAGAAGTCGAAACCCAACTGCAGCTTATTCTGTCGCACCTGCAATCGACCGGCAGCAGCTAGCTCTGGCCTCTCCCTAATACATCTATTCGACATCTACGACTGTCTTCTTAGGTCTGTTGCAGCAGCGCGAGTTGGGCGTCACGCAATGCCTTCCACGTTGAGCACTCTTGCAGGTCAGACAAAGCAGGCGTTCGATCTATCGAGCTCCCGTGTCCTTTTTCCAAGGCTTCCTTCCATTGCGCCACCACGATTGCTAACTCCATGCTGCGATACCTTCCTACAGACGAGCATGACGTACTCGCATTCATGGAGAGCTCCTACCGCCTCGCTCGTACAATGGGCTGAGGACACCCCATCGTAGGACCGTCGCCAGTGTACTGCGCCTGGGGTCGTCCATGTCCAAATCTGTCGTTTCGCGCACCAAAATGTCCACAAACACCTACAAACACTCCCCTTTTCGCACCGCTTGGGGGTCGTTTAGAGTCCTTTCTGACCTGGAAGTCGTTTGGATAAATCAACACACTGTCGCGAGCTAGCAGCAGAGACAGGAGGTGGCCCAGTGCGACCACGTGACCGTTCCCAAGGTTACTCGTCTGGTTGAACGCTCGAAGCAGACCTTCCCAGATGTACTCTCGGCCGTACACGCATGTTTCCAAGGCTTCTAGCATCATGTCAACCTCTGGCTGCGACAACACGAGCCAGGACGTGCCCAAGGCCACTGACAGGAGCGTCATATACGGTCCGACTTTACGCAAGATGCGTAGGACGGCGCTCGAGTCGCACGAGGTATTTGAAGAAGACTGATGCAAGGACATGAACGCCGACGCTGTCAAGAAGAACCAGTCGGCAACGGCACCTTCGTCGCCTCCCTGCAGCACTTCGGAGCATGTGCTGAGCATCGATCGGACATGACTGTTCCGCGTATGCATCGAACACGACGCAAGGGAGCTCCATGGATCGGACGACTCCAGTAACGACGTGGCGGCCGCTAGGCGCTTGGACAGCGACGTGTTGACGCAGTCCATCGCTGTCGACCACGTGCAAGCGATCCTCGCATCGGCGCTCGAACTACCGGCCATGGTGATTGGTTCAAAATGCAGGCATTAGCCAATCCGAAAACACAATAAACAAAATAAAATTGAAATGCAAAAGTAGTATTGCCGATTTTCTTCAAATTTCCCAATTTTGCATAGATCGTTCAATCGAGCACAAATAGAGCCGAGACATCTGATTGGCCATTATCCACTTCGCCCTTTCCAGTAGAAACTCGAAAATGGATTGTAGCCAATCAGCGACAAGTAATTTCAGATTGACCAATGGGAGAGATTGGTGCTCGATTCGCTCGGCGAGATTCGATTGAACGGGGTCCAGAAATTCATACCGAATCTCCAATATCTTGCTTGATGTATAATATTAATACAGTAATTACTACAAAATACTGTATTAATGTGCTTTCAAGCTAAATTAGGTATTTTCGATAGATTCGACGAACACGACGTCAAATCCATCTGAAATCGTCTACACGTCATTTTACTTGAACTAAATATACTCACTGTCTGTCCGATGCAATGGTGAACTCTTTGTGAAATGGAGAAGCTTGGCATTGCACCGAATACACCCACCTGCAATATGATTGGTCGAAAAGTCTTTTTTCGAACATTTCATTGGCTACTTCGGTCCGTGGATTACACCGTGCTTCGTCGATTCGATTGGCCAACTTGAAATCGAATTACCAATACTCAAAGTAATACCACGTGGTATACTACTACGTACTGTAAGTATTAGTATTAATATTGTCCTTTTACCCAAAATTTGGTTGACTATGAATCGCCAAATCTATCGATCAATTCTTTGTACTGAGTTTTGTATGTAAAGAAATGTCCTGTGGTGCTTGGTATCAATCACACTAATTGAAGGTACACACCAATTTGACGTGGATGATGGTTTCCTGCAATCTGATTGGCTAAATATATCCTTCGGCCGATGATTCTTCTGTACGTTATATTTGGTTGTGTTGATGTTCATTCTCCATGTCGCTCCAGTTTAGAAAATATAAACTCAACAATAGTACTATTAATAGTACAGTGGTGTGTTGTGTTTAACAGTTAGCTTCAAATCGTTCTGCCATAAATGTATATTTTTATAGTGTACTATTAAAAATATAAATTTATACAGATGAAAAACGGTTATAAACACAGCGCATGTTTCGACAGTGTCCCAGTAATAACATAGATCGACAGTTTCGCTTGCCCAACTTGGCAACGCTTATGACGAGTACGCGTGTGAGCTAGTACATACTATCGACGTGTTGTTGTAGGCTAGTACATACTATCGACGTGTTGTACTAGTTATGAAGTCACTTGCAGCCAGGGCAATTGTGCAGCGAATCGTGGATGTACATGTCGCAGTCGCTGCAAAACGAATGGCGGCAGGTGGGGCACTGGTAGCCACTGGTTAAGGGCCACAAACACGAAAAACACTTGGTCGAAATCGCAGTCTTGTCAAAATTCACGATCGGAAACAAGTGGTGATAAGACCGCGCCAGGTGCGGAGATGACACCTACACACATAGGTCAATCTATATCTAATTATATGTCAATATACATCTATTTACAGATACGATCTACATATATATATGAAAAAACCAGAACACATGATATGTACTGTACAGGTTGTAGTAAAATATCTAGGCCTTCATTAGAGGTTATATTTATACAGTGGCCCAATCGATGCTTAAGTCTTTGTATACCAGACACCTCAAGGCATATCAACAATGCAAGAAAGCAATACTTGGAACGATATATATATATATATATATTATATAAATGGAGAGAGAACCACTGTCATTGTAGTAGCATGTAATACTACGTAGTATATATATAATATTTGTTGTATAGTGCTGTACTCACCAGGGGCAAGCTGCACACAACGCACACAGTGGGCAGTTGGCAACTTTTGGATTTGCAGCGGGGACAGAGGTACCCCATGGTCGTAAACGTCTGATGGCACACGCATAACGATAGCACTCCGCTTCGTTTTTGTGGAAATCCCATCTATTTATAAATATTAATCTTGTGAATATATATATATATAATACCTCGACCAACGTCGCAAATTTCGCCACCGACGACGCCAGACTTGGGCACGGCGTGGTAAAAGCCGACAACAGGTCTCGAAAGTGAGGAGCATCCAACGCCACAGAGTACGTGCCATGGGTTTCCTAATAATAATATTACGTTTATATATATATATATATAGAATACGACTCATTTTGAAAACTACAGATAGTATTGATATATATCCAACGAGCATACGTAGCGACGACCACCATTGTCTAGTATGTTAGAGACTTTGCTGTACGGTACAGTTCACACGTACAACGAACGCCTAGTAAATAAATATAATATTTCTAGTTTTATCCATCAACACATATTCCGCAAACTCAATCAATAAGACGAGAGACACCCCATGATAGATTTATTATATGTATCAACCTGTTCATTTTCTTCCATCTGTGCTGAAATTATATATATATGTCCATATCATGCGTGAATAGTTCTGTCTATATATATATATATATATATATATATAGATAGTATTTATTACCTTGGCAATACGCTTGAGCAAGTGCATCTCGGCACCAATGCCGACAAACGAGCATCGGACAGAGTCCCTCTTAAGTGCCGCGAGCGTCCCGAAGATGTCGCCGGGGTCTGTCGTTGTCAAGCTGCCGTACATGACGATGATCTCCTTCGATCCGTACGACGGCACCTAAAGATGCGATACAGTACATCTCTGCGACACTGTAACGTACGATTTTCAACGCATTGCGCGCCATTTCCAGCGCGTTTTGCAAGCTGGGCTCGCCGTGCACAGTGAGTGAACTCTTGAGGATCTCGATGTGGTGGGTGGGGTTCCCCGAGAGGTCGCTCAACTTGACGGCGATGGCGCTCTTGATGCCAATGAGGCCCAACTGTCGACCAAGTGTTCATGCGATGGAAGCATGGGACGGGGTTGTACGTACCTGGGAAATCGGGTTCTGGTCAAAGTAGTCGGCCACGAATCGTTGGACTTCCTCGGTGACGACGGCGCAGCGATGGGGTTTCCAGTCCTTCTGACTCATCCCCTTGGACAGGTCCACCACGACATAGACGTATCGAATGAGACCTGACGGAGCAACCAACGTCCGTGAGCGCATTTCATCATCGGCATGGAGAAAGGACATACCCTTCCGCACGCGCTGCAGCATTTGCTGGCGGCGTTGACGGGCTTTGTCTCCTGAAGATGCTACATGCGCCTGAATCTTCAACGCGCCACTCTCGTCTTCTTCGATCCCGTCCCAAGAGCGTTCAAATGAACCTTCCCATGCATACCCCTTGCCGTTCTCTATGTCGCAGCCATCATAGTTCCATGCCATCAGAGCACCATCCCCATGGAAGAATGCATACGCATCCCGCAGAGCTTCCTAGATCCAAGAGCTGCGTCACATTACCTTCATCGTCCATCTTGTGGTGTTTTTGGCTCCTAGATTATTGCAATGATACGTTTAATGCGATAAAACGTAAACGCGTTTAATTGATTTTGAACGTTTTATTCTACCCACATACAACGGTGGTCAAGCTGCGAAGCGTGTACTACTCCCAACTTCATGCAACTATATAGCACTTGGAATGCAGTCCTTTGGACGCTTGATGGTAATTGTACTTTTCCTGCCTTAGCAAGTCAAACCAATAAAACCTATTTAATAGTAGCGGTTTAAACAACTGGGTTTACTCGTCTATTTTAATACTTGCGATTGATTTTCCAAGGTTTTGCGATCCACACTGATTTGGCATGAAGCCGCGGCGATGCAGCGTAGCCAGGCTTCGGGCGGCGTTCCTCGGTCTATTCGTGGTGTCTGTGGCGGTGACTTGGTACGCCACCTCAGCTGTGCATCCAGCTTCACTTGACCGCCGCTCGGCCACCCCCACCAAGCTACATGCGTTGGCTAATACCGTCGTCCCCAATGATATCGAACCCACCAAGCAGTTGCATGTCGTCGCCAAGGGTGTGTTCACAAGATGATGGCGTTCCCTTCCTCATCCAGTGCATGTTTGGTGTCCTTTCTGTAGAAAAGCCCGCTCCTGCCGCCGTGTTCTTTGCTCGCATCATTGGGAATGCCCTGCCTCCACGGTATAAACCCTCGTGATTCGTTGCGCATCGGCATCACTACTGTCGTGCCTTCATAGCCACGACCCCGCTCGGACGTTGATCAACCTCCGGTTCATCCTCGAGAACGAATTCCAAGACCCCCGTGTGCACAAGCATTGGGTGTTGAATCGCATTCTGAACGACACCGTCGAGCGCGACATCATGCAACTCTTGGACCAGCACAGTGCCAGGTCAGACTATTTTCTCTAACCGCTGATTGGCTACTTACATTGACTTTTGTCCAATTGGATGGTGTCAATATAACATTCTACATTACGATTGTAGCTACACCCGCCTACCGTTTCTCCTTGAAGAGTACGCGGACGCGCCATTTTCGCTCTTGGATCAGGATGATCACTCGGATCACTTGCATTCGAACGTTGAACTCGATGCATGGAACCAAAACCTACTGCTCAGTTCCATCTACGATCAAAAGAACTTGTACGCGATGAGCGTCAACCACGCCCGCAATGCCATGATTGCGCTGGGGTAATATATATATATATGCGAAAATATATTTAATAGAATGGGGGGGGGCATGTATAGCATTGCCAAAGGCGCGACGTGGATCCTACCGTGGGATGAAAACTGCTTTGTGACTAAGAATGCATGGCAAAGCATATCCAAAGACTTGTTTCCACCAAACATTACGACTGATGTGGCTAGTGGTAAGAATATAATAGTATTTATTTATCGTTTTCAATATATATATATATATATTCATGGATTAAATGCGACGCTTGGCAATGCTGCAGCAGCATTCCGTTGCTTGTACTATTACTGACGTTTAGTAGTGTGCTATGTATGCATCAGTCAGTATATATATATAAAATTATTATTTACAGGAGCCATGATTATATATTTCTATACTTATCTCAAAATATTAAATTACGCTATACATTGTAGACGATCATCCAAACTATTACGTAACTTGGATGGACCGATTAAAAGTCGACAACGACGTCGTGCTGTCGCCCAGTTATACCCCCCATGCATGGGAAGAGCCGCAGATCATCTTTCACCGCAACGCCGTGGAGCGATTCGACGAAGCTTTTCGGTACAATATATATATATATATATATATTCCATTCTAATATATATATATATTCCATTCTTATATATATATATATGGATAATATCTAAAGGTATTGTGTGAGGTAGGTACGGGCGGCGGGATAAAGCAGCGCTGCTAATTCGCTTAAACGTCCCTGGCGCCTGGTTTGACTGGGGCTGGTCCACCTGGGAACGGCAGCGAACCTTTGACATTCCATCTCAAGATATAAAGTCTCACAGTTCACACGCGGTACCGTCCACGGGGTTTGTGATTCGACTCTTCTCCGGCAACCCGGTGTACGAAGACCAGGCGTATGGGTACGTAGGTACTAGTAGTAGCTACTAGTAGTAGAGGGTCGTAGATGGTTTCGCTCCATCTGGGGGGTTGAAACATCGAAACAGAGCTAGCTCTAGACGTGTCGATACATACTATCACTACCTGGGTGGCTTCTATTCTCCAATATTGTCATGGACAAAAATCGACGAAAACGAAATATTAATATATATATATATTTGGAGTAGATACGAACGAGAAATGGCACGAGCAGTGGCAGTGGCGAAGCAGTTGGAGGCGCTGGACGACCAAGTGATGCGGGACGTGCTGCAGTTCCACCCGAGCAATTTGGTCGTGTATAGCGAAGACCAGTTATTGCAAGCGAAAGACTCGTTTGAAAACCGAAAAAAAATATTATTTCCACACGTCCACGAAATATTAGCTGACGCCGACACGGCGTTGGAGCTACTGTCGGTGTTGTTGTTGCCGTCCGACGTACCTCCATCCATGTTCACGGATACCACGCAATGGTATCATGATGTGGTATATATATATAGATATATATATCTTGACGTAATATTAAAAAAAAATATTTTTTGCTTGACCTAGCAAGTGCGTTTTGAATCGATGGTGTACAACCTGACAGCCTTAGTCTTTGGCTCGTTTATCTCAAGCGACGACAAGTATACGCAAGCCGCCGTCCAGTTACTCCACACCTGGTTTGTTCAATCGAGTCGTAGTGTCCTACCCCCGCCAGGTATGATTAACATGTATTAGTAGTATTAGTTGGCAAATATATATATTACTTATCCTCGGAATGCGATTAGCTACGTTATTACGCACGGAGGACGGATTGGTCGTGATGCGGACCCTGCCTTTATTTCTCGACACTTTAAAAATCCTCCAAGAAAGCACCGACACTTCGTACACATCTGGCTTGTTATTACACGTACAAACCTGGCTCAGACAGTATTACCAAGTGCTAGCTATGGACAAACAACCTGCCAAATTGAACGCCCCGTCCAAATGGTTTCGATCGTCCACGCATTATGGTACACTAGTGTGGGTTAATCCAGTTGATAGTTGTATTGTTTTATATATATATATTACTTGTATGGATAATCCTGTTGATAGTTGTATTTTATATATATATATATTTTACTTGTATGGATACTATAGTTTGACATAATAGTAAAGACATCGATCGTATGTATTTCAATGTACTGTATTTGGAATTCGCTAGTGTGCATGTCGCCTAAATTTGGACTTGTGAAACATATCGCCCAAATCATTGTTGATCCAATTTAAGCTTGTACAAACTATACAAAGATTAGTAGTTGTTGATCCAATTTAAGTTTGTACAAACTATACAAAGATTAGTATATATATATGGTTTTGCCCCCAATTCCAACGTTTAAATGTACCAGAGCGTGATTTGATTGGCTTTGGCGGTTCTTGAATCCATTCTCCTAATACATTTGATCTTTGAAACAATTCACGTGAACCACCACGCTGGACGTTTTGATTGGCAGACTATATTTATAAGAGCCAATCGAATCCAATATACTCTCAATATTAGATTCCCCAATTGCTTTGACCATACTATAATTATGGATTATTATTTATTTTTTCAAATTGGAGTAAAAAAGTAATAAAAATTCAAACTGTAGAGCACTCATTAAGCTAGGGGGGTTAAAATCTTACTGAACTTTTAGAAACTCCGAGTAGAATCCATTTGATATTTTAGTCCCCCCAGTCAGTATAAACGTTTCATATTTCATCCCTAGGCGTGGTATATGACAGTCAGATGGCGTGCCTGGCTGCATATTTGGACCAACCAGCTGAGTTTCGCTTCCACGCAGATACTGTGCAATCCCGGCTGGTTCATCTGGCCTCCAACAATAGCGTGGAAATGCTGCGGGACTGGGTGATCATGGCGACGATGGCGCAGTCGGCGGGTATCGACATATGGACATTTCAAGGCCAAGCATTGTGTGGACACGTGCGTTGCTGTGGACCTACTGCAGCAACTTGCAATGCAACAGTAGAAGACACAAGTTTGAGGCTTCAATATGGATGGGATTTGGTGCCGCTGGTTCTGCCCAAGTGCCCTTCGTTGCGCGCGGTTGCCGAGTGTACCGCCGTGGCGTCGGCAGTGGCAACTCAACGTTTTGGCAGCTTGACTTCGATTCGAAATGCCCGAAACTGGCACTTTCCGCCTTATATGAGTCTATGGCAGACGTAATATACTAAACAAACGTGTCATATTGGGTTCATGGACGATTGATGATCACTAGTAATACTAAACAAACGTGTCACATTGGTTTCATGGACGATTGATGATCACTAGTAATACTAAACAAAAGTGTCATATTGGTTTCATGGACGATTGATGATCACTAGTAATACTAAACAAACGTGTCATATTGGGTTCATGGACGATTGATGTTCATACTATGTACTACTAGTATACTACTAGTATTGACTACTTGGATGTCTCTCGGCTCTACTCCACCGAAACCATAACGTAAGTTAGTGATGATGGATGCTATTATTCCTTTCTACAGTAACACGAGATATCCCATCGACCATAAATTTAAAAATAGAATATCTAATTTTTTTAGCTCCAATTCGAATAATATTTTAATTAATTTATCTGGTATTATACTTTTTTTTTCATCCGTCCGTCCTTCGTAGGCGACAGGGACTAGGAGGACTTCGTGTAAAAGTCCAGCCAGTAAGTTACTGTACCAGGGAGGAGCTAGCTAGTTGACAAGCTACATATGTGGTTACTTGGTTTATACCAAGATGCAAACTAGTCGGGGTTAACACTGCAGCAATATGATAATAGAACGATCCTATAGTGGCCCATTATATTCACTTGTCTATACCGTGCGTTTGGGCAAAACGAATCTTTCGTTTTCAAATACTGGTCGGACTTAGCTCGTTCTTTTCTTAATCGCTTCGTCTTGAATTAAAGATGATGAATCCCCAGTTTTAAGGGCTAAATATGAATGGTGATAAACTTATGTGCCTTCGCGACATGGGGAAGGCACATAAGTTTATCACCATTCATATATGAATCCAAGCATTTGCTTGGGTCGGATTGGCACGTATTGAAAATAAAATAGCTCGAAATTTTAAAAACTTGCAAGGAGAAAATCCACTACGGTAGTACTTGACTTTCAGTACTCCCGCTCGTATTATTATAAATTTTGGCCTGAGTGCAGAACTATTTTTTATTTAAATATCGCTGT
>NW_009798288.1:12886-37942 GCF_000520075.1 Aphanomyces astaci
AGAACTATTTTTTATTTAAATATCGCTGTTCTGAGTATATTAATTTGCTCAGAATGTATGGCAGGAGCGAAATTTGAAACAACGATATCTATTTTAATATCCCGTTGTATTGATTATAAAACCCCTCACCCGATGAACTGATTTCTCCTATATTCGTATATACCTTCAGATCTGAAAAGTGATACATGGGGGAAAAGTTTTGGGAGAATTAACCAATACATTCGTTTTGCCCAAACGCAATGGACTTTTATAAAGCCGCCTGGCTTGTTATGCATTAATCGTTGCGTTAACGTTAAGAAAGTAAAATATCCCATACAGTAAGTAGTGCATCGATATTCTAGACGATTTTAGATCACACTTTTGCTCGGACTTTTTCAACCCTTCATTGCTTCGCTGCCAAGAAGAATGCGCTGTCGACGGATGCCACTGGTCACAGGCACTAACTTTAGTGCCCAAATGGATACTGTACGACCTCCAATTTAGTAGTACTAGTTAGAGACGTTGCCCTATCTGTCGTCGCTAAGAAGAGCACAATACGCTTGGCCGTTCTAAGCGAGAAATATGAATAGGAGTAAACGTTATGTGTCCCTTACATATCAACATCACGTCGAACAAATGCCAAGTCAATAAAGGGTGATTGATTATAAGCAATCAAATTAGTGTGTACAACTTGATTGGTCAAAATATATTTCGCCGAAAGCCCACGAATTTCGATCACAATACAATATGTAAATAAATACCCGCAGTCATTTGATTGAATTAACACGATATTGCTGCAAAGTTGGTTGGCCTCAAATCTCTCGACGTGAACGCGTGGCCAAGCACCGGTATGTGGGTGGCATAGAAATAAATATACACATTCGCAGCAAGGAGTGCGTGCATACATATTTCAAGATAGATCTCGTCCACATCAGTCTATAACAACGCCTTGTTCGTACCAGCCGCCAAATGATCGAGATATGTGCTAACTCTAAGTTACTCTACGGATTATTGATGAGGTAAAATCGGAGTTATGGAGAGTATTATGATAGAACTTGCGATTGCAAATCTGTCTAACATGCCTTCCCATATTTTCAGTCATTAATATACTTTACAGTTAACGTTAGTAAAATTATTGCGACGATAGAACTAACTAGACGACGAATAAATCCATTGGCACGTCAATACGTCCGGATAATCCGGATAATTATCAACACTCGAACCCAAGCGGTAAACGCTTTCCTCAGGGTGTTCATAGGAGGAGAGGTACATATATTATTAATATATATACTATTAATAGTAATATATATCATGTACTCGGACGAACCCACCCTTTTAGTATACGTTCGCACAGCAGGGTATTGCTATTGTCCAGGTCAAAATAGCACTCTCCTTTTCCATCAGCTACTTCGTTTTCAATGAAACCTGTGAAAGTCGATAGTCTAGCAACACATTAACGACCCACCTAGTCATACCAACACTACCAACACTATGCAAACCCCCCCTTCTGTAAGTACTATATCTATCTATTTGTTGTCGACTGTTTACAGCTATAACTTCAATCCTGGGGATTATGAAGAAACGCTTCCAAGGCGGCGACGACCTGGGCTGCACTAGGTCGCTCCGACGCGTGAAATTCCAAACATTGTCGGGCTAATGCTAATAAGGTTGGAGGCATGTTGTGCGTGAACGACGGCTGGAGCTGGCCTTGGCTCACCTACAGGAAAACCCCATCAGACTACACACGAACTTCTAGTACATACACTAGTACATACTAGAAAAAACCCACACAATGAATACCCACCAGAATGGCGATGCGAGCGTTGGAAAAGCCTTCGCAATTCGTCGACGTTTCCGTCGCATACGGCGTTCCCAACGTGTCCATTTCCGAAAGAAACGCGCCAAAGCTGTATATATCGGCCTTGGTCGTGTACCGGTCCCCGGTCAACACCTATTGAAAAAACACGTTCGAAACACGTTCGAAACAGCCACAGGGTTCCAATCCATTGTCGTATTCATTCACAGTAGAAGTAGTACCTCTGGGGCAATCCAAGCGATCGTGCCAACATTCGCCGTCATGGTTTCATCCAGTTTGGACACTCTGGAGATGCCAAAATCACTCAATTTCGCTTCAAACGATGCACTCAGCAGCACATTTTTGGCTTTTAAATCGCGGTGAATGATGGACAGATCGTGTAAATAGCTCACGGCGCGGCCAACGTCGAGGGCGACGCTGGTTTTCGTGGTCATCTCGTCCGCGGCTTCGTTGGGGCTGGCCGCGCGCCGCCAGTGAAATCGTCTGTTCTGAACGCGTTCGAAACGGCGTTCGGATTGAAGCAGTTCATGAACGTCACCTCGGGGCATCAAGTCGGACAAAACGGCCAAGTCGACGAGGGTAGACCACGCGATGCCCACAAACGGGACGATGTTCTGGTGGTTGAGGCGCGCACAGAGGCGGATTTCCCGCATGAATTCCTAATAATAATAGTGTCGATTCGGGGGAAAAGAGGAAATATATATATATGTATTGGGTACCTACCGCCGTCGCATCGAGATCTTTGGCTTTGGACGGTAACAATTGCTTCATCGCCACATCTCGACCATATACTTTTGCGCGAAACACGATGCCAAAGCTATACATACAATATAATAGATCATGTGAAATAATAGTATAATTATCGAATATAGTGAAGGTTAACTCTATAGAGTCCTTTCACATAACCAAAGTCGTCCACTATTTCTTTCTTGAGACCAGATACATAAATAAATATACATGTCAAACACAACATGTTTTGACCAAGTTAACATATATAAAAAGATACAAAAATATGTATTCTGTACATGAATTTAAAAAATTAAAAAAGAAATCAGATGTTATAATTCTTTTTATATATGTTGTGTTTGACACATACAGTATATAAAAAAAGAATAATAAAATCTGATTTTTAAAAAATATATATATATGTTGTGTTTGACACATACAGTATATAAAAAAAAGAATTATAAAACGATTATATATATATATATATATATATATAAATGTCATTTTTCTACATACCCTCCAGTAGCAAGTTTGGTCACGTCGGTGATGCTTTGCTTGGGAATTCGATATTTCGCGACCTCAGGGTCAAATCGAATGTCTTGAAGTGGAAGGGTCGTCAGAGATCGTTCCTTTTCGCCTTCAGCATGCAACCAAGGCGCGCCTGCCGCCGCCGCCGCCAGGGTAGTGGACGAGTCGGGCTGGTATCTGGACAGATCCGTCCCGGAGGCCGCGTCCAGTCGGCACATCCCTCCTTGTTGTCGAGAGGGCTTTTGTCGTCTGCGATACAGTACATAGCCAAGCGCAGCGACGACGCACACTGCTGCGGCCACACCCAGGATCACTGGAACCAAGGTTGAAGTGCTCGGGTGGTCGGAGGACAGTTCGTAGGTTGGGAAAGATAGCCCCGCGGCGGGAAACTGCTTTATGCAGTAATCGAATTGCGCTCCGAGGTTGTTGTGAAACGTGGCTACGTAGGCATCTGCGGACGAGGCTTGCACTTGGCACGATGCTTGGAAGGAAGCATATTGAGGAAACATATGCTGGCACGCGGCGCATGACGACACGACCAGAGTCTGGTTGGCCTCGCTGCATGCGATGTGCGAGGACTGGTACGCCTCTAGGTCGCTAAGGCACGCGTCCTAACGTAATGCGACCGTCAAACACGAAGATGATGACGAGAAAGGTGCACCGTGCAGTACGACAGCGGCAAGCACGACAACTCGATCTCGCACCCGCATGCGCGACGAGCGGCTGCTGCCTTGATGGCGTCTGCGCAGGATGGCACAGCACACCATTCTCGACCGCTCGAGTATGGTGTCGACGACTTGTTGCGGCAGATTTCGTACTGGGATTGATACGTTTGGTTCAACGCGGTACACTGGGCAGTGTCGGCGGCGGCGGCCACGGCCACCATTCTCCACAGCACAAGGAAGAAGAGCGGCACCTCATATACATAGGACGTAGCAGGCATGGCGAAGTGCTCGTACCGTGAACGCCAGTGCTAGTAGATACCTTTGCAGGTGATCGGGTAGTAGCTATGTTGCCCTCTGGTAAAACCCATTGTACCCAATCGGATGCCAGTATTCTGTTTTAACGCATTTGATTGGCTATAAATGTGACCGATAGAACCTCCGCACCTTTAACAGCATGGCACAAGAAGACTCGGGTTAAGCTCATGGTGCCAGCGCAATAAGACACAAGCATCGTTTTCTTAACTGCATTGAAGGGCTGTGGATTCAGTACTGACGATAACGTTAACGCTAGCGCAGTTAGTATCAATGAATTCCTGTGCGGAAAACTGACGTACTGGTGACATGTGTTAGAGATAGCTCCAACTACAGTATGTAACAATAAACGTCAAGTGACCCAGATTATGTTTTGGGAAACAGTGCATTTTGATTGGTTAATCGACTTCGTCCAATCAGTGACCAGGTTGGTCACGCAGCCTAGCAACGATGAGCGAAGGTGGATCGATGTCGCGGGATGAGTTTGTCAAGGCGCTGGCCGTGGCGCTGGCGGCGAACGACGTCCGGGACGCTCCGACGTCAGGAGAGATGGCACGAACTGCCTACGACGCGCTGCAGTTTGACTTTCCACAGACGTCGCCGAGTGAACTGAAGGCGTTGGCAACCCACCTGCGCAACGATCCGCTGACGTATCCACTCACGTACATGCTACTGCGCAACGTGTTGGAACTAGCCCACGGCACAGATGCCATCAGTAGCTCCGCCGCTACGGTGTTGGCGCAGTGTTTGTTCCTTCCGTTTCAATCGCCCCATCACCTCGACCATTTCCACTGGCCGGTAGGTTCTTGACGTTTTATTCATTCTTCCATCATCCCCCCCCCCTGTGCCGATAGAGACACAACACTGTACACGAGAAGCTTCTCTTCATCTGCTACCGCACGACGTACGCGCCGCTGTCGTCGTTGTCGCTGGACGAATGGAACCATCTGCAATGCACCGACCTCTGCTGCTCCATCGCGGCAACGCTCCTCCATTATCCCAAGGTAAGTGCAACATATCCGTGTGGTGTAAACTTATACATGTAGATCGATCCCACGGCTGTCCTACTTCAAATGGAATGGATGCGCTACATGTACTTGCTACGGGACCGCATATTGCAATACCCCGTGGCCTGCGCCAGCCTTCTCCACAAAATTCTACTCTTCTTCCATGCTCCTAATAACGAGCAAGCCATTGACGCGAGCGGCGCATCCACTGCGCTACTTCGTCTGTTGCTCGATATTGCCTCTTCCAACGTACGAACTACACTCTTAGTTACTATATATCACACTCTGATAACTACACTCTGATTTACTATATATCACGTTGTATTTCTTGACCAGGAGCTCAAACAAGCTGCCATGGCCAAGTCCTCCATCATTAGCTTTCTGCGATCTGCAATGCCAAAGGTACGAAGACACTGTGATATATATATATATATATTGTGTATTCGCTATAAACGTTCCAAACGATTCGCGTGGTTTGTATATCTTGCATGGAGATCTGATTGGTTGAATATATACTGGCCATTTTTGAAAGAGCCAATCAAATCCACTCAAACAATTGGATTCGCCAATAGCGTCGATGTTCGTGCTTCGATTCGGGCTCGGAATAATTTGTTCGCAACTCGTCGATATATATATATTATACTCCGTCGACGTTTTGTCGTCGTCCTACACAATCATATTCCAAGCCACCATGGAATTAGTGTAGGACAAGAAATAGTGTGTATCACAGGAAGAATCACATGTACACGTAGCTGGCGAGTCAAGGCATGGCGGCGGTGGCATCATCTTGCGCTCTAGACGACGTGGAAGTGCATGCGCAGCTGTGGACATGGGCCGTCTTAGAAGACCCGTTGGGGGTGGTACCCCTGCTAGAAGACCGCGGGGTGCTGCGGGCGTTCGCTGGGTTTGTCATGGCCACCACCCGCGATTCCCCCCACGGAGCCCTCAAGCATGCTGTTCGGCTGCTTGTATTGAGCATGCTGTTCCGGCCGTCCTTTGCAGCTTATGTCCACGGCATTCCGAGCATGGCGGAGCTGTGCCCATGGCTTACCACGTCATCGTACTCGGCCGAGTGCACGCTCTGGTCCATGGCTTACCCGACCACGGCCAAGTCGTTTTTCACTGCGTTTCTAGCGCTGTTTCCAGTCGAATGCGTCGATGGGATAGCGGCCATCACTGCCGTACGTTTGATCTCTTTATGGATCTTCTGACCATGTTTGGATGATGCTAGTAGTGATGTGAATTTGCTATATGGATAGTTAGCATTTGACATCCATTTGATATCTTATTTAATCTTTCTTGTATACACTAACTATACAACGACGAGTATAGAAATGGTTTTGCCCAATGCAGAGGGGTCAAACGTTTGGATTGGCAGAAATTTGACATGACTACGTGATTTGATTGGCTCAGGCGGTTCTTGAATCGATTCTCCTAACACATTCGAGAGCTCTCGATTTGACAATACTTCCAAAAGATTCGCGTAAATTGAATCACGGTGGAGTTCTGATTGGTTGAATATACTTGTCCTTTCTGCCAATCAAATCCACTAAAAAACGGGATGAGCCAATCGCGTAACGAGTCGACAGGGTCTGGAAATGTATATACCAAATCCACCACAAAATATTGTTTGGATTGTTGTTTTATATATTGTAATTTGTGTGGTGGTTGAATCTAGTAATTGTTGAACCTGTGAAATCAAATAGAAAACCGAGTTTCAGAGGGATTTTTTTGGGAGATAATTCCCTGTTCTTTTTAGCCAATCATAGTGCGTCTGAAATTGACAGAATATTCTTACGTGGGTAGATGCACGAAGCCGTGTTTGTGTTGGAAGTACTCGTCAAGATGCGATCCCAGTATAGTTGGATAGCGTGGCCGCATAAATCCAACCTCTTGACGACGTTGCAAACTCTGTTGCCGACACTCAACTCGTTGTTTCAGTGTCCCCCCAAGCAAGATGTAACAGCAGACGACGACGACAATAGCAGCAGATCCATCACGACGTCGTCGCGCCAATCGATCCAGTTGGTGCATCGCATGCGAGTGGCCATCAAGCAACTGGCTGCCACCATAGCCCACTCGCACGGAGACGGCGCCAAGTTGGACTAAATAACTCGATAAGACAGCCCTTTGTTTGTGATTTTGCCCGACTAGATGATTGTGGTAGGCAGTTCAAACAACGCAATAAACTCGACCGCCGCCTCGAGCATGGTCGAGTAGTACCCGACCTCGCCCATCGACACGGACGAGATCATGGTCTCACTCACAAGGCGCCGCGTGAGCAGCACCTGCCGCAGCCGACTCTGGCACACGACGTAGATGAAGATGGGCAAAAAGTCGTCGGCGGCCAACTGATGCGCGACGTCGTGCTCCATCGCGTGGAGTGTGTAGATGCTCTTGGCTGCTTCGATCAGCGCCTTGCCTTTTTCAAACGGCAGAGAATACTTGTCCATTTGGTTGAGCTGGACAATCGCTGCCTTCCACTTGGATGGGGATCTACAAATATATATATATGGTGAAACACGGCCCTAGAGTGGACTACTACTACTGTAGAAGTTGTTATAATATACAGTATTAATAGTACATGTGACCAGGTTGAATGTCAAAGAACGCTTGGCTTTGACGAGATAACCACCGCCTCTTCGTTTCAAACAATCGCGCTACGTCTTCGCCCGTGGACACGAGGAGTAAATTGTACAGCACGTCCTACACACATTCGTAATATATTTAAATACTATTGTAGTAGTAGTAATTCCTATGACGAAGAATATGATATATATATTATATTCACGACACATGATATTGGGAAGACGCTTGAACTCGACAAGGACTGGTGGTGGTCGTACTTGCAATGGGATAAACGTCAACTGCTCAATGTGAATCTACAAGTCCATGGTTAGCCATATCACTGTCAAATGAAATATATAATATATATATTGTATTGATAAATATATATATATATACCAACGCTGTGTCCCGTGCGTCAGCATATGTGTGTTCAATCTCGGATTCTTGTTTCATTTGAACCATGTATTCCCGATACCGTTCGAGAACCTACACCATATCGGTTTACATCTGAATATTAAATATGTATATGTATATCATACATACATTCGTACATATATATATATATATATATATATTACCTTGGCCAAGATGCGTTCGATAAACATCCGAAACGATTTGATGGCAGACAATACTTTGACTGGGACGCATTCGTGTTTGGCTAGCTTGTCGTAGTGGAGCAAAAACGTTGCAATGAAATTTCTCTACTCATGCCAAAACAATCAAATATATAAATATATATATATATATCTTATGAAACGACGTACAATATTCTCCGAGTGGGCTTTCACAATGCGATCGCAAATGACGTTTGTGTGTCCAGATGGCGGCGCCACCCGCGTCAACGACCGTCGTTTCTACGAAGTGTCACTCATATACAATACAGTATATATCGAATAGACAACCCCGAAACCCCCACAATTCAACAATTGAAAGGGGCTCGTGACTGATATTAACTGGTGTACGTACATATTGTTGTGTTTATATTCTAAACTGGAGAATGAACATCGACACAACCAAATATAACGTACAGAAGAATCATCGGCCGAAGGATATTTAGCCAATCAGATTGCAGGAAACCATCATCCACGTCAAATTAGTATGAAACTTCAATTAGTGTGATATACCGACACCTTTTTACATACAACTATTCAGTACAACATCGAACTAATCGATCGATAGATTTGGCAAAGAATCAGCACAAAAGTAGTCCATATCTTGGGTAAATGGACAATTACCTGTACATTCTGCTTGAGCTCCGAGCTGCGCGTCTCCTGGTACGACTCTCGGCATAAAATCGCCTCTTCGATGGCAAAGATCCAATCTTCCCGCTCGTCCAACGACGCCGCTTGCAGCACGAGCGAGTAGTCTCCGCCGCTGGTTTCAACAGCAAACGTGTAGTCTCGTCCAGTCAAGTGAATGTCCACGTAGTGCACCTTGAAAAATCAAAGAAATTAGTCTATTTGGGTTCAAATACATATACACTCTATAGATTGTATATATATATATAGATACGGTCGTGTCTTTGTGAAACAAGAGCACTTCGCCCTTGAGTTTGTGTGTTTTGGACTTGGGGGTTGTCGCGTCCACGTCGTCGGTAAAATATTGCAGCACCTACAACCATAATAATCATAGGATTCAAACAAGAAAAAAATATAAAAATATTATTCAACAAGAATGAAACATATTATGATGATTCAAACAAATAAATACACATACGTACGGAGCCGTCCAAGACAAAGAACCGCCGCTTCCAGTTCTTTCGCACGTGGCCAAGCTTGTATAGCCACCCAGTCTTTCGATCCAAATTCGAGTCATCTGGACATCAAGTGGTATTATGATGGTATATTCGATGTCTATTGTAAGCTCAACTGTCAAATCGAAACAAAGGGCGTGTATGATACAACGACAGTAGTAGAACAGACCATACAAATCCAGCATATCATATGCGTTGTTAGAACATACAATGAGGATTATACAATGCTGCATAGACACAACATCAAAGGAGCATCGAAATGAACAAATATTACATCTATTATATTTGTCACATCGTCCCAATATACGTGAAATGAACATATATTATATTTGTTCATTTCACGTATATTGTTCCCATGATGATGTATCTATACAGTATTGTATAATATACTATGTTCATTTGACGTACAATATAAATATAACGGTATAATATACTATGTTCATTTGACGTACAGTACAATATAAATATAACGGTATAATATACTATTGTTCATTTGACGTATAATATAAATATAACGGTATAATATACTATGTTCATTTGACGTATAATATTAATGTAACGGTATAATATACTATGTTCATTTGACGTATAATATAAATATAACGGTATAATATACTATGTTCATTTGACGTACAATATACATATAACGGTATATTGTACGACAAATGAACAAATATAATAAAATGTTCTATGAATTTTACACGTCAAATGAACAAATCTAATATAACTTCATATGAATAGTATACGTCAAATGAGCAAAAACAATATACCGTTATATGTATGTACAGTACATGAATCGTGAAATGATCGAATATATATAAAGTAAAGAGATACTATCGTTTGTAGTCGTAGCTAGAGATATGGTCATACCGACGCCGACATTGGCATGCGCATGCATTGACTTGCGGCGCCCGGTGGGCACGAGTTCCCGCCGCCGCATCCACGTCCGTCGCCGCGTAAAAGTCGTGGGGCGGTGGGCTGGCGAGCATGTGGAGGGGTTATGCCTCAAGTGATGGAAACTGCTCGCGTATTGCCATCCTAAGTAGTCATTAGAAAATGGAAAAGACCAACTCGAGTAGATGCACCGTCTTTGTCGGTGACATCTGCCGCGATATGAATCTGCCACGGAGACGTCCATTCCCAGGATCCTGTCGGGGTGGACTTTGGCAGTGCGATGGTAGGGAAGATCGGGTAATGAGAGGAATACGTGGCGTTCGTGTATCGTTTCGGGTCCATGGGAAGCAGGCATCCCTTGGCACCTACACGAGTCAGGATGGTGATGGACTTGATGAAGTCGACAAGAGGAGGGAACAGATCGAGGGGAAGGACGAACCCCAACCGAGCAAGATCTGGTAGCGTTCGTGCTCGTAAACGATTTCATCTTCCATCGTTCTTTCACTCGATTCTTCACGCACACTGTCGGGGGACGGAATCGCAGAGGTTGAACATGGCTTGTCGACGTACGAGTCCACACTGACACTGCGATGAAGGGATGGCGACGAAGATTGCAGCGATGGATCGGAATGCGATTGCGCCACTACTTGAAGCCAGAACGTCGAGTTCCGCGCACTCACCATGTTGTTTGCACTCATGGTGTGCCGAAGGTCACGGCCTTCAAGTGACAGTTCCTTCGCCACGATGGTAGGTGGCGGTTCGTTGCCCGTTCCCACGTCCACAGACACATTCATAACAACCTCATCCATTGAGACGTTCATCAGCGTTTCCACGTCGTCTCCATGCGCCGTCGGTCTGTCCATCCGTCCGTTGTCGCCCTTTCCCTGGGGGCGGCGGCGGCGTCACCTTTTTAATCGGATGGATGAAATACTGCCACGTGATTGGTGGATTGGGTATCCAGCGATATGATTGGTTGATTTCACATTGAAAGATCCCCACCGAGGAATTCCATCATACTGATGCAACCAAGCGTTTGCGCACAATCGAGCGGATGGCGGAGGGCCACAAGCATGTTCTGTGCAGAATCGCATCTAAGATGCTCCCCATTACGAACACTGGATGGATGCGATACATGTATACGAAGTGTCACCTTACGACATCCTTTGTGGATGCCACATGACGGCATCGGCAGCCACCTCACCATCATGTACGCAATCACATCTCGCGATCCATCCACGGCGCCATCCCTTCTCGACCCATCAGTATAGATAGATCCAACCATCAACGACATAAAACTGATATAAAACTCGTCCGGCAATATATGCCCTTTATATGGGGCTATGTATGTTGTACCGTTTCTATGGGATGATCGATTAATCATTCATGTCTTGGTTTGGACCTGGTCACTAACTACTGTATGTATGTAGTAAGTACATCGTCACCATTGCCTGGACTATATGTACCTACCATGCATGTACATATCTATCCAAATGCAGTCTCATCCATCAAGTCCTTGTGATGTCTTCGTCGATACGTGCAGCGTACTAGCACTCCACACACCCACCTCACCGTCCACGTCATCGCGCTTCGTGGTCGACGACGTCACGTACACCTACCTACCTACCTATCTCTCTGCTTTGGGTCGTCTTCATATCGGTATCTGTCGCTTCGACTTGCTTGTCTTGTTCATGCATGCGGGGTCACATCCCTCGTCCATGTCCGTCAAGGAGATAGCAACATGTCCTTTCCCATCCTCGCGCGCAATACTATCGAATTCGAATCCTGGGGAAACTTCCTCGTTGACGCAGACACGTGGGACAATGATGGTTTATCCCAGAAACACGAGAAATTCCCACATGTCCATGTAATCCGACCTCGTTCTCGCCTTATAGTGTACTATCGACCGCACAACACACAGGAGAGCTTTGCTACAAGAAGGTCCATGAAGCGCTTCTCAGGAGACGCAGCGTCATGCCATCAGCCGCGTGAAATGGCATCGCATAGGCGAGGGTTCGTGGGGGTCTACAGTTGGGATAAAGGAATGTCCCAACGAAATGTTGGTCATTGTCCCACTTTCACACAAAGACAAGATCTGGGGGGTTGGGTCATTTCTCAACTGTCGGCTTTCCCCGCACATCGTCCAGCATCATGACCGCTTCTTCCGCTACCGCTCTGAATGTCGTCGTCTCTGGCGCCGCTGGCCAAGTGGCTTATGCGTTCCTTCCCTTGCGTATGTATGCTGCTCTTCATCTCCTTGTGCAAGTTTTGTTCTCATGAGGGATGTGTAGTCTGCAGCGGCCGCGTCCTCGGCCCAAACCAACGCATCCACTTGCGTCTGTTGGATATTCCACAATCTCTCGAAGTCTTGGGCGGTGTCGTGATGGAACTCAACGACTGCGCCTTCCACCTCGTCGACGGTACATCATCATCTCGGTAGTCGCATCGGAGCTTTAACGGTATATCTTGTGTAGACATTGTGCCCACGACGGACCTTGAAACTGCTTTCGAAAACGCCGACATTGCGATTCTCCTTGGTGGATTTCCTCGCAAGCAAGGCATGGAACGGTACACCATCATCCCTTCCCCCTACATGTGCATAAACAAGCATGACTGATTCCATCCCATAATTGTAGCAAGGAATTGATTTCAAAGAACGGTTCCATCTTCAAGGCGCAAGGCGAAGCCCTCGAACTGTACGCCCGCCGATCGGTCAAGGTCTTGGTGGTGGCCAACCCGGCCAACACCAACTGTTTGATCGCAATGAAGCATGCCCCGAGCATCCCCACGGAGAACTTTTCTGCGTTGGTATGGTTGAATCTCCACTTCTTCACAATGTTTTCATCATGACGACGGTAGACTCGTCTGGACCACGAACGCATGCGCTCGCTCTTGGTCAAGAAGATTCAATCGTACCCGTATGTGACTACTATATATATATATATCTGAATGGGCATGGTTGTATCTAATGGATTTTCCCTAGAGAACACAAGCACGTGTCGTCCAAGGACGTGAGGAACTGTGTGATTTGGGGCAATCATTCCAACACCCAAGTACCGGATGCCGCGCACGTGGTCATTCAATCGGCGGACGGGTCGGTGGCGCCGCTGGCCGACTTACTGCAAGACTCGGACTGGATCGACTCGTCGTTGCGGCCGTTGGTATGTTTGTGTGTTTATGAGACTATTGTGTGAAAAAGAATCGAAAACCAGTGGAGTTTTTTATATTGAAATCCAATGGCTATTGTGTGAAATGAACCCTTTTTTTATCATGACCACGGGTGATTTTAGGTGCAAAACCGAGGTGCGGCCATCATAAAAGCACGCAAGTTGTCGAGTGCGATGTCGGTGGGCGCGGCCATTGCCGGCCACATGAACGACTGGCTGTTTGGGTCGTCGGAATTGGTGTCGATGGCAATCTTGTCGACCGGGAACAAGTACGATCCATCCTCTACTACTAGTAGTACTAGTGACGAGTACATTGTAGGTATGGCGTCCCTGACGACTTGATCTATTCCTTCCCAGTCAAGTGCCTGGGCCATGGCGAATATCAAGTCGCAAATGTGGCCGTGTCGCCCGCGATTGCTAAGTTGATGCAAGTGTCAACGGACGAGCTCCAAGGCGAAAAGGTTGAAGCGTTTTCTCAAGTGGACAACAGCCACGTTTAAACGTTGGATTTATCCGTACTAGTAGTACTACTAGTGGTGCATTGGAGAATACGTAAATAATATATATTTGATTTGATGGTATTGTCGATTTGATACAAATTTGGGGAGGGGGTGCAACCGATCCACAATCGATCTGATTGGTTGAATTTCATTGAGAAGGTGGTTTTGATTGGTTAATAATTTTGAGCTCATCTGAGGTAGCCAATCAAATCGATTTAAATTCCAACGACAAACCACAATGATATTTCACTCGAAAGCAAAATAGGTGGTTCATATTTTAAATAAATATACTAGTAGTCAAAATAGGAGGATGTACTGTCCGTTTGGGCGTGACGAATGCAAAGAAAATTTCCAGTGAGCCGATTTTGATGCTGTTTTTTACAATAAGCAGATTTCGCAAACGCCAGTTCTATTCTATCCGCAACCTAAAATTTAGAACCCAGATAGGTTGCAACCTTGTGCAGTGCGAATTTCGCAAATCGTCCGCTGCAAACTGGTTTTATCCAGAAATCGTTATCCAAACAAACGTGGTTAGTATTCTTGGCCATCATCATCACACACACTTCCATCGCATACAAAAGGCGAGAATCCTACGCCTACAGTCGGATTGGAGCTTACTAGTTGGATTCTCGCCCAGCACCAATGAAGGTTACCATCCTACCCACTTGCAGGGGTCGAAATAAAATAATGCATAAAACATAAATATTTAGGGGTATTATGCATAATGTATTTTCAAGAATTGGAAAATATATGCATTATGTATTTTGACTCGATTTGACAATGCATAAAAATAATTTGTCACATAATAACATCGTCGATCACATTGCATAGTAGCCAGTCATTAGTACAGCTGTTAGTTCGTAAGGCCGCTGTTGGAAGTTATTAATCATCATTTACACCTTTAAACGCTCGATGATGTCCACGTTTCTCTCCGGCAAGTCAACCGCGCCCAAGTTCTCGCCCGAGCAGTGCAGTAGGTACTTCTTTTCTGCTATCACCGACTCGAACGACGAAACGACGGGGCGATGGCGTTGTACCCTGTGCCAGCGCACGTACACCCAACAAGAAGGCAGGGGTTACACGAATCTACTTGCACACCTCAAGGCAAGTCATAGCAACTACGCCACACTCATGCGCGAAGCACCAGCAGCAGCGCAGTCTACTAACACCAGGCTTTGGGTCAGTGACCGGGTGAAAGGGCGATTCGGCTGGATCTCGTGGATCGTTGAAGAAGGGCTACCGCTTACGTTCTGTGAGAAGCCATCGACTCGGCGGTAAAGTCTTGTACTGATTGTACTTTTGATGAAATTGATAAATCCAATTTTTGTATTGACTATTCCTATATTTTGTATTGTATTGTACGCAAACGTATGGAATACAATTTGTAGTCCTGTGCCGATAATGATTTTGATCATACACATCTCAAACAATATTATTTAGATTTACGAATTTGCCTATAATTTCTCATGTTACCCTTCGCGACAACATTTTACGGCTTACTGAGGTCGTCGAAAAAAAGATCTCAAAAGAAATTCCGGATCGTTTTGGCATTATTTTCGACGGCTGGACACATAACTCCGAGCATTACCTTGCGGTCTTTGCGTCGTACGAAAAGGATGGCGTCCTTGTGCAGCCTCTCCTGTCGCTGGCGCCCATCATCCACGAGCCGGATGACGACCACAGTGCGAAGACGCACTACACTGCAATCAAGTCAGTCTTGGCCATGTTCAAGAAGACCATCACGCAATGTGTCTTCTTGGTGGGTGACAACTGCAGCGTCAACAAAACGTTGGCCAAGCTTATGTCCGTGCCGCTGATTGGCTGCGCCAGCCACCGATTAAATCTTGCGGTCAAAGCGTACACCCAGCAGCATGAGGACGAGCTCGCCAAGATACAACAACTGATGATCAAACTGCGAACCCTGAACCAGGCTTCCAAACTCCTGTAAGTATATTCTATTGTTTAAAATAATTTAATATAACGTATCATATTTCATTTCAATTATATTTTCAATTTCTAAATTATATATTAATTTCGTAGGTTTCGTACAGAACTACGACCAATTCTCCGCCAAGACACTCGTTGGAGTTCAACGTTTGCCATGCTTCAGCGATTTTTCGAGCTTCGAGAACATCTCGACCACGAGGACGACACTATTTTGGAAATTCTACCAACTCTTGGTGAAACGAAGAAGTTGAAATGTCCTCGAAGATTTGAAGAAGGTAGAATCCGTGTCAAAGCGAGTGCAGTCTACCGACGCTACAATTTGGGAGGTTCGAACTCTCTTCGATGCTCTAGTCATTGTCTTCCCCAGCTTTGAGCATTACATTGGTACAAAATATCTTGAGTTGTATATATGAAATAAATATAGTACACTTAGAATATGTTAGGTGGGTCAGCAAATATTGTTGGCAACCCAAATTTTGAAAATGCCGTCACGAAGGTTCAACGTGGTCGCACGCTCACTCGGCCAGAGAAGTTGGTCGTTGCTGCACTGCGAAGCAACAACGGCGCAGACGTTGCCTCGGACGAAGATGCTGGATTTGCCGAAAGAGCGTTGAAACGTGCGCGCCTGGCCGACGAGAATGACACCTATGTCCTCCTTGGAGCTGTCACCCCTACGTCAAACATAGCTGAGCGTCTTTTCAGCGTGGCGCGTGCTTTGATTGGCCTCGACCGTTTTTCACTGCATCCAATCATGATTGAGGCGACCCTCTTCCTTAAGTGCAACCGCAGCTACTGGGATGTATCGACTGTGCACGAAACGCTTGAGTAAAAATATGTGCATTAATGCGCATATATTGCATAATATGCATAATGTATTTCAGGCTTTTGCAACGATTATGCATTATGTATGCACTGAGTAGCTAAAACATACATATAATATGCATATTTTCGACCCCTGCCCACTTGCAGCATCATTGTACAGATAATCTGGTTTCGGGGTTTCGCCCGCGAGGTCGACGAAAGACTTCACGTCATTCTCGTGCTGGGACAATGTAGTGAGGTCCTTCGAGAGTATGTGAGGACACGACGTCCTTCTACCACAAATGACATACTCATGAGACTCTAATGCGATTCACCTCGCCATCCCAGGCTGTCACCATAGATGCATGATCAAACAAAACACAAGCGCATCCGGTTACACTAGAAAACCCACCATTTATGCGGATACAGCAAATGGGAATCCGCTGCAAAATTGGCAAATTTTACAGCGGCTTTAATTATTTATAACAGGTTCAGTTCTATCCTTATCGAATTCGAGAGGATAGGTTGCGGATAAAATAGAACTGACGTTTGCGAAATCCGTCTAATCTCTTGGTCACCAACCATATATTCTGCATGCAGAATCTTGAAGGCCCAACGGAGAAACTCTGCCCTACATTTGCAAGCAACGATTCATGACACAAATTTAATATTTTAGTAATGTAGAATATTTCTATAGTAAGAAGTTTTCAAGCGTTTTAATAAATGGTACCACTCATGTAGTAATGCTATACATTATTTAGCGATTATTTTATTTTAAGACTCAAGTATAGTATATACTTCGAAGTATACTACCGTATACCCCCGCTTCAGTACCTATGATTTCCCCGGTTGGGTCTATACCGGTTAGGAATTCTCGGCCTATGGGGAAGGATTTAGAGTTTTCGTCTGGGCGTGTACATACCTAGTTGTCAATGATTGGTCATTTAAAAGACCAATCACATTTCACAAATAAGCTTGTGGCTTCACAGAATCATGGTGGTGAAAGCAGTTGACGTCGTAGGGGTGGCAAGTGGGGATGGAACAAGATCGTGCACAAGTCACGATATCTGTGGCGACAGACAGCCTTACGGTGGACGACCTTTTGGTTTTCAAGATGGTTGTCGCCGAGGACCCAGCTGGAGACCTCGTCGAGGTTATGAAGGTCTACCGCCTCGTGGCGTGTCACGTAGGATTCCTGCCGGAGCGACTAATGTCAAAGAAATTGCAAATTGAAAGACAAGATTGCCGTCATTGTTGAGGATAATCGGTTGTCTGCAAGCAGCGCGAAACGCAGTCGTTCGGCTCGCAACATGGGAATTGTGAAAGCAATTTTGCTCGACCATATTCAAGAATATCACAGTACGATGTCAGGTTAATTGTTTTAATTATTCTGATGATATCATACTACATACCTCTCCTGTTCCGTAAAGGTGGAGACCATTGTGTTTGGGCAAATTTTTATCTTACTATTTGTATACCCGATTTCACAGAAATGTGTATTTTTATTCAAAAACAAGTGTTTACGACGAGATCGGTCATGACCTGCTGCAGAGCCAAGAGCCAGCACGAGTCGACATTGAAGCAGTCGACACCTTTCAAGGAAGAACATGCACTATGAGTGCCGATGGTGCGCTTGGTGCGGTCTTGGATAAAGCACCTGCTGTTCCTGGCCGGCAGCCAGCACTTCCTCCAGGGCCGCACTATGCCCACCATCAGCAATCGAGGTCCGGGCATTCACCCAACGAGTACTGATGATGCAAACGATACGGCCCAGGAGGAAGCGCCTGCTGGAATCAATGGCCGTCAACTAGCGCTTCCTCGACGGCGGCAACGTTTGCATCATCAATACTCGGTTTGTGCAAGTCCAACCACAATGTTCCGGCCGATCAGGCACTCCACCTGCTCGATCAGACGAGCATCATAACTTGTTGCAGGAGTTAGTTGTTGTGGAGTGCGCCGTGTACATCACGTGCACTTAGAACGGGTAGCAGGGTGCGTTCTGAGCGCGAAAATGGGAAAACGTTCACGCTCGGAATGCAAATGGCCAGGACACAGGCCACCTCACTTGGTCGTGGTCTTGTGTTTTATGTAACTCCTTCTCCAGCAATGCAAATGCAACACTGATGTGTGCTAGCGACATCTAGGCAACGAGACGAATCGTTTGCGCTCGCATTCGACTCGATTGGAGGAGAAATGCCTCATCCACGGGTGTTTGTAGATTTGCTGTCATCAACTTTTGACTTTGACGACCTGTTGTGAAGCGGTTTGAAGCAATAAAATAAATCTAAAAATAGCTGCTTACTCGTCCTTTCATTGGCTACATTTGAGCCAATTTTCAGACAATTCTGTTGAATTTGGCCATAGAATGGCACTTTTGACCAAAAGGTCTCCACCTTTACGGAACAGAGGAAGTATCCATATCCGCATTTTCGCCACGCATTGCAGATCACTTCAGGAGTTACTTCAGCCCCGGATTTCTCGATCCATTGCAACACGATTTCACGACTTGGCGATGGCACGACTTCGTTTCCAACCATGTTGGCAGCGGCACACATTATTCATGCATGTCAGATACGGTCTTTGAACGGTTTGTTCAAAGACCAACGGTTTGTTCATACCAACGTCCAAAGGCAGGTATAACCACCTAATAATAATTACAGTAAGTACAAAACAGTGACATTAGTTAACAAGAATTACAACTTACAATAGTACAAGACAGTGACAATACAACAACAATTACAACACAAATATAAAGCATTACCTGGGAGAATTTCGACTTCAGTTCCCAGCTTGGCAACGATTTCGTAAAGGCGGGTTGCTTGTGGCACTTGTAATCGTCCATCAGCAGGACACTTGAGAGTCCACCACAAGCAAATAGCGCCCACACAGAATCACGCCAAGCTTCTGTTGTTGGGTCGTCCAACCACGCCTTGGTCTGGCACGTGCTAAACATTTTTGCAGGCATGACACGGTTGATCTCGGCATTCACCATGGCTCCTGGAACACCCTTGAAGACGACAAATGGCGGGAGCTCTTTTCATGTTGCCGTCACGACCAAAAACACGGACATCCTTGGGTTGTGGGTTGAGCACACACGAGCTGAGACAGTCTTGGCGCCCTTGGGAGCGATTGCCGTGTGCACATCGGGTTCGAAATGCACGGGCGTTTCTTCCATATTCACAAATCGACTAACGTCCGCCACGGTATCAAACACCGAAAATCTGTCTTGCATGGAGCGCACGAATTCGTCGCGGATTTCTTTCAGATGGTTCGAGAGCTTTTGGCCCTTTCGAGCGGGGCGCCGAATTGAAAGGCCTTGCCGGTTGAGGAACGCGTACACCCAGTGGGACAATCGCTTGGGTAGCGCTTCATGGAACGTTGGGTCCATGCTTAGCGCCTTCATGGTGAGCATGGTGGTGCTCACAACTATGTCGCTTTCGCGCAAAGTGTCATAGTACATCAGGACCAGTGCTTCCACGTCTGGATTCTCGACAGGTGGGCCAAAATTAACTGTCAATCTTTCGGGTCGTTGGGCGGCTGCCAGTTTGAGCTGTGCTATGTTTTTAACCCAACGCGACAGCTGCCCACTCTGAAGGCCGTACTTCTTTGCTGTGTTTGATCAGACTTGCGTGTTCCACAACGATTCATATCTTGTTGTCTAAGCTCATAAATCGCCTTGGACCTGCAATGCGCGCTGGACGTGGTGGCATGACGATCAATTGAGCTGTGAATTTGCATCGAGCGGGACTTTAGGCGGAATTGTCTTGTCCAATAAAATTGTAATAGAGCTGGTGAATTTTGACCAATCAACAAGTATTATTCTATCTTCAAAGTTTTCGTGTTACCGTTTGGAGCTGTACCGGTTTTGATCAGATTTCACCGACATTTTCATAGGTACTGATGCGGGGGGTATACGGTAGTAGTACAAGGGAAGTACTAGTATTTCATCTGTTTCATGATACTGCCACCACTGGAAAATCCATTTTTTTCACGTTACTGCCATCATTTTAGTAGTATGATTGGCTAATGAACAAATCAATACGTTTTATTGGTTATTATTGCATCAAAGGGCTAGGCTGTTGGAGGAAGGTGTTGGCCTCAAAGAGAAGGGGCACAGGGCAGGACACATGCGTGCCAGCACGTGTCAAAACACCTTTGTGTAGGTGGGACAGCTTGACTGGGTTGTCACATCAGCACATGACGCATGACAGCCTGCAAGATAAAAACGACATTACCTAGCGTCTCTCCACTCATGCCATACACCGCCATGGTCGATGCAATCACCGATTTACTTGCCCAGGTGTCGACCGATGGGTGAACGTTTGTTGTCCGTGCACAGCCGCCGAACAGCCCTGACTTGAACGTGCTCGACCTTGGCTTCTTTGCGTCAATTCAGTCTATACAGTACAAGATGGTAAGTCGTACTGGGGATGATGCGTCAATTGAACAGTGGGCACTCTTCCAGATAACCTCCCGGACACTAATTATATTTAAAAAAATTCAATTCCAAAATTCATCCGGATAATACATCCCTGCCTCGACCGCCAAACCACCTTCGACCACACACAATAGAAAGACAAGCAACCAAATCGATTATTTATTAGATTAGTTCAAGCACGGTTTACGAATGGCAATGACAAGTCCCTTGGATACCATTTTCAACTTTCGGAGGAAGAAACCAGGAACGCCTCAAAATTTCGTCTAAGTACCCAGGAGGTGCTTGCGGTGCATCCCGCGCATCGCCTTGAAGTATTGTTTGATTCTCACCTCCCATATACCTTCGATTGACTGTATGTGGGCACCGTTGATGGGGTTGACAAAGTTTTCGGAGTGGTTGACCCAAGCGTGGGTGTAATTCATGCCACGCAGCCGGGGGCTGGTCTCCAGGATGTGGCGCTCATTCAACGACACGTACGAACCAAACTTGTCTAACATGTTTTTATTACCCGGTTTGATATACTTCAATATCAAGTGGGACAAAGTAGCTTCGTATGGTCTTCGAATATCAAAATCCCAAACCACTTCTTCGTCGTGCCAGATCCTGAATGCCGCGGTTGTTGAACTTTTTTTTTCAACGACGTTTCGTCGATTTCGATGATCGACTCAACGCCACCAATCTGACACAAATGATTATCATTAATATTTGGTTGAATAAATTCAATCAACTAGAACGACACTATTACAATATATTCGTATATATGTGTATGAATCAATGTAAGGTAATCCATCTATATCGCGAACGGTTGTCATTATATCCAATCCAATGGCATAATTCTGTAATGAGGCCTTTTCATTGGATATAATTATATTCAGTCAAAGGAACAGGAAACCATCTTGAAGTTCAAAACTATGATCATTTTTATGTTGTAAATACAAATTTCAAATAGCATATTATTATAATGCGTTCAAATTTATTGTAGAATTGAGTTCGTATATAAATTAACAAAAAATGCGTCATGACATCCAGGTATCAATATTCCAAGCATACAAAATTAAGATATCACGATCGTTCGTGAAATATAAAGCCAAAATTGTTTCACCAATTCTTTAACGTTATTTTATAATTTCAAATACATATTGAATATTAGGATATTTTAGGCACTTCTGGGCACTAAAAACTGCAGCTGGACTTATATTTTCCAACGTCAATTAATGCGTTTAGGTTGGAAAGTTTTTTTACGCTTTCCTTAGCTTTTTTTATTCGACGGACTTTTTGTATTGCAATTCTTCAAGCATTTGATATTTTAGGGCACAAAAAGCGTTCGCGATATTGATGGTTTACCTTAGTAAAAATTCAGTGTGGAATAAGACATGAATATTATTAAAATATGAATATATGAAATGAATACTGTATGTATCAAATATGAATATGTATATATATAAATATGAGAGAAATATACATGGTACACGTATATATAATATATATGTACATATATGACATGAATATATATATATATATATATATATATATGAGAAAAATATACATGGTGAATGCATGCATACTGTAGTAGATAAATGTAAATCTATATTCATGTGGAATAAAGAAATACATGTATATGCATATTCACGAGGAAGAAATAAATACACGTATATATGTATTCATGGGGAAGAAATAAATACGTGTATATGCATGCATATACATGGTGAATTTATAAATACGTGGACTACAGTAGTACGTGCATATACATGTGGTCAAATTACATACATGCATTTGCATATACACGGCGAATAAATGAATAGATGTATTTACATACAAAAAAATACACAAAGTATGAATGAATAGATAATAGATGAATTCAGTTAAGAACCTTCATTTAGCACGCCAGCATTTCGACTGAGCAAACCTCGCAGCAAAAGTTAAACCAGTCGCCGGCCGAGGTTGGCGACACTTCTTGCTATTTCGTCACCACAGACACTGACTTGCGAGATGCCCAGTCAAACATTTGCGAGATGCCCAGTCAAACATCAGGCATGCCGCGTTCGTCGTTGGCAACTTTGACTTGGCAAATAATGAGTCCGCCTTGATGCTTCGCTGGACATCGCCGCAAGAAGACCTGCGGCAGCGCCAACTCTTCGTTGGGACGGACATGGTCATGGCGCCGTCGCACTTTGGGCAGAGCATCACGTCCTTGAGCAGGCCAACTTTTAAGAACCACGTAACGGTGACGTCTTCATCGCACGTCACCCTAATGACCTCTTTGTACGAGAAGTCGTGAAGGTCATGCAGGTCGTACTGAGTGTCCATTGTGGTACCTGAAAGTGCGGACTGGTTGATGAATTCGACAATAACGGGGGATAAGAAGTCATTTGTATTCATTCGTTATCCGGTCGTTTCTAGCGCCCAAATCGGGGCCAATACTGGAGTTGATCTGGTTGCTTGTCATTCTTTTGTGCGTGGTCGAAGATGGTTTGGCGGTCGAGGCAAGGATGGTTTTATCAGGATGAATTTTTGGAATTGAAAAAGATTAATATAATTAGTGACCTGGGGGTTATCTGGAAGAGTGCCAAACAGTGAGGTGTTGCATTGTCAAGTTACAGCACGATACGCTTGGAAAGTTTGTCTTAATAGATGACACGACCTTGTTCAGCACGAAGTCGCGGTACGTAGCAGCGTGAACCTTGATGAGGTCGTGACCATCGTGCCTGCAGGTCGATTGCGTGAAGTACGGGATGCTGTGACTTGGGAGACATACGGCCACATGCCTATCTTGCCATCAAAATCGACGTCATCGCGCGGACGTTCAACATCGGCAAGGAACATGACTTTGGGTATGAAACGCTTTGACTTGCATGCACGTCTCTTCACGACCTCGTTACGGACAAGGTACACCTTGCGGCCATCGTTGTCCACATTGAACCAATTCTCGTTCACGTGGACGACATCCCACATGTCCAAAAATTGGCATTCTTGTACACTACAAGAATAGTCTGCATGGCATCGTCTTTGGCGACGTCACTTGGGTTCGCATCGACGTTGGCTTCTCTGAGGTTTGATACGCGTCGACATTCGCTTGGGCCAGTCAGCACGACGAGAACTCAACAGAGGGCTAGGCAGTCGTGTTTGTTTGCGTCCGTCAACAGCGACTTGAGGCACGGCGAGTGACGCTTTATGATGCCATTTTTTATGGGACGGCTGATCGTACTGATAGATATGCCTGTTGCTTCCTTGATGTCCCTCATCCTGCTGCGTTCTATGTGCGGCACTTCTTGAACGATTGCCGTTATGTCCTCGGCTATGCTGTGTGGCTTGGGTCAAACGGGACCTTGGTGCGTTGACTTGGTGATACCTTGCTTGTCCACAGGGTGCGTACGGTGGAGCGGTGGAGTTCAAGCGCAACGAGATCTCCTTAATAGTGCCACGTGGTAGCTTGCCCAAGTTGTCTTAAAGAGCGGTGGCGACGTCACGCTTCATGGCTTCAGTCAATTCTCGGTTCGTGTGCGGGAATTTGCTCATGGCGGGAGATTTGAATGTAGGGCACAGGTCCCTAATTTTTATTAATTTTAATAATAGTTATTTGATTAAATCTGGTGGCGCTGAGTCGTCTTCGATTTTGACCACCAAAATCTCGTTTTGGTATTTCGTTGCCAATGGATGCTATTTCTAGTTTTTGATTATCTTTTCTTCGTGATATTGAGCATTAAATTTGGACAATAAATGAATTTTTGGGGTCGCTGGAAGTCCTTTTGGTGGCAATATTATGAAACAGTGGAATACATGTTACTACTCTGGTCCGAAATAGTTGCAGGGTACGACTTCCGATTGGCGGCATTTTTCTAAATGTCGCTCAATTCGCATGGCGATTGGTGCACAAGAAAGCGCAAGATCTCAGCTTTGATTGGGTAGTTTGGGAGTGATCTAAAGCTTTTTGGTTCATGAGATACTGGGCGGGAAAAAT
>NW_009798288.1:56184-79570 GCF_000520075.1 Aphanomyces astaci
GGCTTAGGATTTTTTAACTCTATTCAAAGTCTGCAGTATCAAAAGTGCACTCGAACAATCTAGGACCTTATTGATGCTGTGGAAACCTCGTTTTATGAATTGCCCGTGGACACGGTGTCAAAAACTTTCATTACACTTCAAAAGGTGATGGAGAAATGCATCGAAATACACGGTAGCAATGATTATAAGCTCCCTCACATGAAGAAGGATGCGTTGATAGCGGACTTCACGACCTTCAACGTTGAGTGTGATGCGTATAACTACGAGAGTGCCTTAATCCATTTGAACTTTCGACTTGGGGAAGAGGCTTCCATGGAAGCACTTCTGAATTCTGAAGAACAAGATCTTTTGGCAATTGAATAAAATTACATTATATTTTTGGCCACTTTTATTCGTTTCTGGAGTGACATACAAATAATAGGTTGTTTTGGGTTGGAGCCCCATAATTTAATCAAGTCAAAAAAGAAGGCCGCAACTATTTCGGACCAGAGTAGTATAAACATGCATTAGGTGCTGAAACTTCATTTCATACCTGGTGGAGTTGTATCATTTTCTAACAAAATAAAATCCCTCACAGACTTGACCTAGGAGGTATTCCCTCGATCCAAAGGTATATTTGAATTCAGGAGTTTAACGTGCAGTCTGAGAGGGGTTATATGTTATGGGAGTCACAACTCTTGCATTCCTTCCGCCCTGACTGACACTATCTCTATATCGTTTCAATGCATCCAGATATTTCGAGCCGCATTATTATAGATAGTCCAAGGTAATTTGTTAAAGGAGCGGCTGGCTAGCCCCAGGGGCAGGGAAAATAGCATTTATATTTATTTCAGTACTTCGAAGTAAAAGAAATGGTAATTACGCTTATTTGTGACACGCAACGAGGAGAAAATATTGTGAATTCGATATAAACTTCCAAAATTCGCGTGATTGGTCTAATCAATATGGAATCACGCTAGAGTTTTGATTAGTTGAATATCCTTGCCTTTTCTGTAAGATCCAATCAAATCCATTCTAAATTGGATTAGCCAATAGCGTCGATTCGGGATTTGATTCGAAGGGGTCTGGATATTAGTACCGAATCCACATTCTTACGTAATATTTTTTCGTACTCTACACATCACAGGATAAAAAATTGTTCCAGCCAGTCCAAAAAATGAATATTTATTGACAGTGAGTAATTCAACAATAACCCATGAATACTTTATCGTATCCGGATGTAATAATTCCCTCACTTGAAACAGTATTTCGGGCCAAAACAACAGTGGAACTGTTTTAATGAGGGAATTATTCCTAGTAGTATGTTTCGTCCAGGTGAGAGCTTCTATCACCCAGAACTTCAAGTTTAGTGGTAGGTACTGTAATCAGAAATGGCGTATTTTTAATCACTTTAGTCCAGGTCATAAAATCTCTCACTGGGGATAAGCCAATTAAACGTCAGTATTGTGGACTCTGATTGGTGTATTTCTTGTTTACTGTTAATCCAATATCGAAAATGTTTTGGCTAATATATTGTTGTACGTTCCTCCTTTTATGAGATCTTATTGGCTTTGGCCCGGTGAGAGATTCTATCACGCAGAAAATGCTCCCGACCATTTGGGCTAAGAGTGTTTTTCATCTAAATCCAGAAATTATATTTCTTCATCCACGGTAGTCATCCATAAACCTGGATGACTAGAGTGGTGATCAATCTATTCCTCTTGTCGCTTTACCCTAATACAATGGCCTATCATTATCCAAATCAGGTAAGTGACCTGATATAATGTTGGTGGATGACGTCTGGTACAGTAAGATCGCTGGTAACGGTATATTCAGTTTTACTGTTAATGCTGTCCATCTCTAGTCCAAGTGCTTCGGACGGAGGCATACTGGGAAGTACAGAATGCAACGCCCGCCGAAGATATTAGTGTGTCACACAACAAATTATCTAATCAAAATGAAACCCCAAAATACCTCGCGTTAATTGGTGGAATTATAATACTTCGCGCCCGCGCACTCTTCATATTAAAATATCCGTTTGTGGTGTCAAAATCCACACATCACCGCACACAACCAAACATGCACCGGCGTACGCAATATCTGATTTCAACCAAGCTCGAAGCAATCGGTCTCCTCGAGTCTATGTCCTGTCGCGAGGTGGCGAGAGGACTGAAAGTCCCTCTGCTCACCGTTCGCATCTGGCTGGCCCAGCGCTTCGAGCTACTGGCGTACTACGGCAACAAGAAAAACAAAAAGCTCGAGCCAGGTGGCCGCTACGAAGAATTCCCTGACCCTCCAGGTTTAGTTGAATTCATAACTCATGTTCGCGATAATGAAAGTGCTTTGACCACCACGCACATGATTGCGTGGTTTAAAGTGAACCAAAAGGAGTGGTTGCTCAACTACTTTGCTATAAAAAGCTGAATGCTGCCTATAACTCACTGCTCAAGCTACTGCAGCGATTTTGCAAGCGCCACGGATTCTCGTGTCAACGTCCCGCGAAGAACAAGCTCAAGCAAACCGTGCTGGCGGAGGTTGCTGCGGAATTCGCCGGTGATTTCATCACGAGTATGCCTCCTACTCCAAGGACTGCGTGTTCAACGTGGATGAGACCGGCATGTACTACGACTTACCTCCCAGCTACATCTGGGCAGTTCGTGGCGGAAGCTCCAAGATCTCCGCTGGTGAGAAACACTTGATGCGTTTGACCGCTGTGCGGGCTGACAGAACGAAACTACCGCTGATGTTCATCATGCGTGGCACACCTGGTGGTCGGATCGAGTCCTCGGAGTTCCCCACTTTTCGAAGCGAACACTACTACGCTGTTCAAACCAAGGCCTGGATGGATGGACTTGTTTGGGCTCAGTACCTGCGGGAGGTGCTGGGGGGGAGCATCGAAGAGCCATCTGTTGTTCTCATGGACAACTTCGAGTGCCACGTCTCTGCGGCATCGTACAAGATCATGTACGAGGAATTGGGTACGCACCTTCGTCCTCTGCCCCCCAACTCCACGTCCGTGTGCCAGCCGCTCGACGTGGGAGTCATGGCGCCTTTCAAGCGCAACCTCCGCAACTTGTGGCTCCTGGAGGAGCAGATCATTGGCGACGACGAAGATCCGTACTCACTCACCGCTCAGCAAAAACGCATGGCCATGGTGCAGCGTGCCATCTCTGCGTGGGATATGGTCTCTGAAGACGTGGTTCGTCGAAGCTTCGAGAAGGTCATTCCAACACCTGAAAATTATGCAAAACAATAAAATTATTCGTTGTGTTTATTTATTGTATGCGAATATTAGGATATTTTCAAAGCGAATATTTTTTTTTTAAAGTTCACCGCGCCCGGGAATCGAACCCGGGGCTAACACAAGACACCCAACACGGTTTACTATTTGAGCTGTCGCGCCGAACGCTTACGCTTACTCCTTGACTACAGTACCAGTCGAAGTTCATGTTACAATATTAGGGAGATTTCACAATTCAATCCGTGTTCGTGTCCGTGCATTTTTTTGCACGGACACGAACACGGATTAACTGTAAATTTAGACGATTTCGCTGTATAAATAGATTTCTGCGGCCGGAATAAACATAAGAAATCAACTACTTTGCAATAATCCTGTCTCGGGAAGAACATGTTATGGTTGTCAAGCATAAACGCTTCGCGAGGCCTGCGTGTCGTCGTAGACTTCTGCTCGTACTCGTAGCGTCGATTAAACGACCTCTTGTTCCCGACGTCCGCTTCAACTTGGATTCCTACAACGATGCTGACCTCAAACTGAAGTTTCGCTTCGGCTCCGACGAGATCCGCCTGCTCGTCAACCTTCTGGGTATTCCAAGTGTGGTCATTACTGAGATGCGCGACCGTGTCCATGCTGTTGAAGCCATATGCATCTTGCTTCACCGGCTCTGCTACCCCAAACGCTACTGTGACATGATGGCCCTCTTCGGCCGCTCACGGGAATCGATTTGTCGACAGCATTGTCAACTTGCTTTACGACAAGTGGAAACGCACCATCTACTTTGCAATTGACACCGTCGAGACACGGCTCCAGCTCTACGCCAATGCCATCGCTAACAAAGGTTCGCCTGTGGCGTGCCTCTTTGGTTTCATCGACGGGAGCAAATTCGAAACCTGCCGCATCACTCAGACCAGTGCATCTGCCTTTCCCGACATGCAGCGCTACGTATACAGTGTCCACAAACGGCGCCACTGCTTGAATTTCCAAGCCATAACTGCACCGGATAACTTGTGCATCCACTTCTGGGGCCCGCTCGAGGGTGCGCGACACGACACGACGTTGCTTCGTGAGAGTAAGCTGCTGGATTACGTGACGGAGCGCTCCTACATTTTCAACAACTACTTCATTTACGGCGATCCTGCTTATGGTGTTCTGCGCTGGATTTTTTCGGGGTACAAAGGCAATACGATTACCCAACAAGAAAGCGCGTTCAAAAGCACCATGAGTACTGTGCGTCAGTCTATGGAGTGGTGGTTTTCAAGGTTGAAAACACTGTGGTCGTTCGTGACATTCAAGATGTAGCAAAAAAATTATGCTGCAAAGTGTTGGGAAAGTCATCTCGATAGCAATGTTTCTGACCAAATTCCCACTTTTGCATTAACGGTGGAAACCAAATTAGTTCGTTCTTTGGGATGAAGCCTCCCTCAATTCAGGAATATCTAACTACATAATTGATCAATACATTTTCATTTTCATGTGTTATCTATCCATCTACCGAAAAGAATTTGGACATACATAATACTCATTTCACTACTTTGTAGCTCAAAAATATTATGTAGTATGTACTAGTAGTATAAAAATAATTTACTACTTACAATTAGTAAGTGAGCACTACAAACACATACTAGTACAGTACATGTGTACTAGTACTATGTATTCCAAAATATTAATTCCAGCACAACTAGCTCTCGCGTAAATTAATTAACCTATGCGATTGTTTACCGCCGCAAGTTCGAGTGCTAAAATCTCGGACATTTGGTTGCGCGTCTCTTCGCGCTGCTTGCGGTCGTTCTCCCGTGCCTCACACCGTTCGTCGCGATCAAGGCGCTTTTCTTCAATCTCTTGCTCCATTTTTGCCTTCTTAAATGCCAACCGTTCCCGCTTCAATTGGACCTCGTCTTGGTGGAGGTCGACAAGCATCTTTTTCTTCGAAGGGGTTGTAGATGCCTCGTCTCGCTCGTCATCTTGAACTTTCGCTCGTTTCATGGGGCACGTTCGCATGGTCTCATCTCGAATGTGCCGTGCTGCCTCTTCGGACCACGCCTCTTCTTTCTGATCAGCCGCGTTTGCTTGTTGCTTGCCCTTCTTTTTTGCCACGTTGTCCTTTCGAAAGGCAACCAACTCGTCGAGAAGAATATGCATTTCGTTGTGTTCTTGATCGACACCGCATAAATACACGGACTCCTTCTGGAACTTTTCGTGGTTGTCGAAAGCAGGTGGAACCTGTGCGATGTTTTCTTATCGTCGACTTCGCATTCCTGGCGAGAGAAGCCAGGGGTTTAGCAAATTGCACCCAAGCACCTCCCAATACTTCATGACTCGATCTTGGAGGAATGGTCGCTCGTTGTTAGCCTGTATCAACAGCGCCAAGTCATCCTCACTTGTCAACCTGGTCATGGTGCACGAAACCACAGAATGGAACCCCTCCTGTTCGGATAACCACTATATCTTGTGATTATCCGAATCCGTGATAGCTGCTCTTTTCACGGATTCCTCAATAAAGTTTCATGAGTTTCCGTGATTGTACTAATTATGGAGGGTAATTATTACGGAAACACTAACGTAGGGCACCGGTCATCGGCATTTTTCGACCTTTTTTGCTCGTCGATTTCTCGGTGACGACAACGCATATTGAGATGGCCCATACATCAAAACAACAGCAAGATTATGTTCATTCATTGATATTCAAAGAATATCAATTTAAATAGGGAGCACAAACGGTATGAATTTTCAAAGTAAGCCTTGCTGCATAGGGCACCGGTCATCGGCACACATTTAGACTTACGTAATGTATTGAATTTCCCCAACTGCTGGTATGTGGAATTCTGTCAAAATATCAAATTTCAAAGTATTATGTGCTTGGGAGAGGTATGAACTATTACAGTTTCTTTGTGTGCTACCACAAACGAAAAAAGTCATACGTTCAGTGGGGATCGAACCCTTGGCCAATTCATTGACCGGTACTGCAATTTTTGCTTCAGGTCAATTGGACATCGTCGGAGTACGGAACATTATTATGGGCCCACCATTAGATGTACTTTTGAGGTTGGGTATTTGCATCAGTTGATGTAGTCATGTCTTTGACACGCTATAAGGACGATAATTCTCCTTGGTGATGACGCCACACTCAGAATCCACTTTTTTACTACTACTACACTATAATACGAAGCAATTGCTTGGATGTATATTATATTAATGTATATCACATTTTGACTAACATTGTTAAAGCAAACACTGAAACAAAATCAATTCCCATTGGTTAATGCAAACACTGAAACAAAATCAATTCCCATTGGTTAACAATACAATTAAACCACTACGATTTCAAGTGCCCCAGGGCTAGGAATCATCCGCTGCTTCTTTGCTCTTTTCTTCGATTTCGTGTCCTCAGCTTGAGCTTGAAGGAGCTCATGATAGTCGGCTGTGATAAACATGCCACTCACCGACAACGTCTTTCGCACTGGACCCCTCTTGCTGCGTTTGGGAGGTAGGAGTAGTACAGACTTGCGAATAGTGGCAGCACGTTCGAGCCAAGTTTCTTCAACTTGTTCTACACGCTCCGATGGTGGTTGGAACAGAGACAACCGGTACATCATGGCATCCAACGATGGAGGAAACAACCCAGTCGAGGCAAATCCGTTCACGATGGTAGACATATTTGTGGAATTGGCCCACACTTCGCAGGTGATGGAGACTGCCTTCTGCTTGGTGACGTTGCTTCCAATGTCATTCCACATGTAGTCAGCGATTTGAGATCGGATGGCAATCTTAAAGGGGCGAAAAACGGACACATCCAGCGGCTGGAAGAGGTGGGTCCAATTTGCAGGCAAAAACTGCAGAAGGATTTTCAGACGCTTCGCCTCCTCCACAATGTGGACCGAGTAATGCTATGAGCACCCATCGACAATCAACAAGATGGGACGCGCCACGTCACTGGGCACCGAGTCATTCAGCATGGTTAGCCACTTGCGGCAAATGAAGGAATTCGTCCAACCTTTCATCGATGTTGTGACCACTGCACCGGGAATTGTCAGGTTGTCACACACTGTCATCAACACGCGTTCGCCAGGCAACACAAACAGTGGAGGGATCTTGAGCCCATCGGCACCAACACAAGCAACGATAGTGATGTGACATGACATCGTCGGCTCAGTCACGAATACTGATTTGGACATCTGATGCGCGACAGCCACGCTGGGGGCTTGACTGGGTGAGAAACTTGTCTTATCCATATTGAAAATGCATCGAGGATCCAAATTGACGCATGACAATGAGTGGGCAAGCTGGTGGAAAAAGTCCACAACCTTGTCCGGCGTGATGGCACTTCGAGCTGCAGATAGAGTCTGTGCCTTCTTTCGTTTCAGCTCCGGATGACGCGCCATGAACCAATGGTACCAGCCACGCGTTAAAGGTTGAGCTGATCCGTGGATAACCTCAAGAATGACAGTCGCCTTCTGGATGATTCCTTTGCGCCCGACGGCACGACAATCTGTTTCCATGCCGAGGATCCAGGTCACCAAGTCGTCCTCGTACGACATGGGGAGAGATGGAGGTGGCCCCGTGCACAAGGGTGTCACGGTGGCTTCCATTGCCTTGGATCGATGCACATGAGTATGGAGTGTACGAAGAGGTACTCCATGACGCATTGCAATGTTTGCAACAGTATCCACCCGTTTCAGCACGTCGTCGATGGCTTTTGACATGTCGTCGGCTGAGTATGCCGTTTTCGGCGCCATGCCAAATTCAAAAGTTGACATACCTCTCATGTTTAATATATTTTCCCTCCTATTAGCTATCACGGACTCTATTTCATGGAGGATTTTAATTTGGCCAATAAGAGTAACTCTGCATTTCTATTGGCTTACAAAAATGCCGATGACTGGTGTTTCATGCTGATGAAAAATATTTGCTATGCAACTCTGCGCGAGTTCCCACGCAGTTCTCTGCACGTCCAACAACTACCACCCGTAGGCGATTACAACGGTGATCTCACATATACATTGTAGATTTTGTGTGCGTCGCACACGGAAACCAACATATTTCAACGCAGACATCGTTTCCTTAGCATATCCTCACGAATGTACTGTACAATGCTACATATTTTCATATCCATCAACCCTATTCCCACAACAAGCACTTCTTGGACGGGTTCAAGGTCGAGTCGATGGGACATTTAAACACACGGGCAAACTCAGCGTTATTTTGCAACGCCCCCGTCACACGGAACCGACCGGGCGGGTAATTCCTGCTCAAAGACGCGCGGAGGGAAGAATCCTTGTTTTTGACGCACCAGAGTTGGGCGAACGACAAGTAGAACAACTTGTCGCCAGCTTCTTCCGTGTACTGCGACGGGAACTTCTTCAAGTACTCGTGGTACGCACGGAAACTGGTCTTGAGCCCCCCGTTGTCGGCAATGGTTTCACTCAAAGTCCGGTGGCCGCTGACGTTGCCCAACACAGCGCCAGTTAGGTCGCTCTGGACGACAAAATTGCCGTACTGATCGCTTATGCACTGGGCCTTCGTCTTGAACGCAATGTCGGTGGCGTTCGACCACCACGGGTTCAAATTGCCGTCACCATCGTAGTTACGGTAGCGGTTGTCGAACCCGTGGGTAATTTCGTGTCCGATAACCATCCCGATGCCACCAAAGTTCTGGGCAGCATCGTATTTGAGATCAAAGTACGGGGCTTGAAAAATGCTGGCCGTGAACAAAATTTTGTTCTCGCGATGCTTGTACCGCGCGTCCACAATTTGGGGAGGACTGCTGAACTTGCGCTTGTTCACGGGTTGGCCGTTCAGCTTCAAGTTGGTGTCGATATTCACCTGAGACACCTTCCAGCGGTTCTTCAAATACGTCTTCGAGTCCAACGTCAGAGTGGGGTAAAGCTGCGGATTCTCCGGGCCACCCAATAAATGCACATACTTGGACAGCTTCGTTTGCGCGTTGGTGCGGGTCGAGTTGTCCAACCAGTCGGCGGTGGCAATGCCAGTGGAGAAGGACGACTTCAAGGCCTTGACTAGTTCGTCGGCCGTCTTGGCCGTGCCAGCCGACCACACCGTGTCTTGGAAGTCCTGGCCCAGCAGCTCGCCTAAGACGTCGTCCACCTCTTTGGCGCAAAACTGTTCACGAGTAGGCTCCTCCCCTTGTTGCAAATACTTGCCAAAGAAGTTCCAGTTCGCCGTGCGGAACTCAGGCGTCAGGTGCTTGGACGAGGCGTGGATGAGCTTGTACTCCACAATCGTGCGGAGGTCGTCCAACGCCGTGTTCTTTAACAACTCTTCCGTCTTGTCAAAGTAGTTCAAGTCGAGAAACCCCACCCAGTCGTTCGATCCACCGCACTGGTCCTGGACGTTGAAGCCATTGGCCTTGAGCCACGAGCCGATAAGCAGCGGGTACTTCTCATCCAGTTCGCAGTACGTCAACACAGCGTACGGAGGCCCATTGGCTTTCGTGTATTTGACTTTTTTGTGGGCGAAACCCGCCAGAGTTTGCTCGAAACGGATGATCACCAGCACGGCAGCCGCCGCTTGATCGGCAGTGTAGCCAGCTAGCTGCAGCACCGACTCAATGTACTCTCCGTAGAAGTCTTTGAACGCATACCAATAAAAAGGAGTGATGTAGTCCTCTCGATTCAGCGGCAGGAGGGCTCGTGAACCGAAGAGGGCGTTATTGGTTGCGTTGGCGGGATCACGTCTGGCGCTGATGTCCACGAAGCCAGGGATGCCGTTCTTGCCCAATTCACCAGCCACAACGAGGAGGTCCAACGTGGTGTTGGCTGACCGAATGGCTTTGATCGAGTCGTCCAAAGGAGACACGCCGAGCGACGAGAGCGTAGCCGTGTCCAAGCAGGAGTTGTAAAAAGCTCCAATCTTGGTCGAGTTGTCAGACAAAATCTGCTGCAACACGGCTTCATTTTGGATAGAGATCTTGGTGGGCGCCGTATCGATTAAGTCTCTGCCCGGGGGGATCACAGCATCCTTCAACCACGCACCACACGCATATTGGTAAAAGTCTTCGCAGGGGTTTGCGGAATAGTCGATGAGCTTGGTCACAGACTCGGGGAGTTCGGTAATGGAGCCAGCTGTAGCGGCAGTGGCCAACGCACTGACGAATATCAGGGCTTTGACCATGGTAGAGCGAAAACGAAAATGAAGTTGGCCAAAAATGTCAACCATTGAAGTGAAGACCAGGCACCAGATTCCCATACTACGCTACTCACTGTGGTTGCTTTACTCTTGAATAATTCCCTCATTAAAACAGTTCCACTGTTGTTGTGACCCGAAATAGTGTTTCAATGAGGGTATTATCCCATCCGGACACACCTTTTCGCCCATAGCCCTGTAACCTGGGACTCCGACCTACCCCCGGTGAGTTCATACGACTGAATCGCAAGTGGTTACAGCAGCTATCGCTACTGTAACCACTGAGATGCACTTAGCCCCTAGTAAGTGGTGAGGTGGTCCGAGCATACAAAGTTCACACTATAATGCAGTGTTTCCGGAGAAAAACAACAGTGGAACTGTTTTAATGACGGAATTGTACTGTAATACGTAGTACGTTTACTATTCGATACCACCGGAAACTTCTTATCACACAGGATTCAATTTGCTGCCAGTCAAAATCATTGACCAAGGTGCATCCTCGATGAGAAATTGAAGTCGAACATGCGGAATAGAGTACTCGTAGACTCAATACTACCGGTAGTTGTGTACTTGCGGTACACTGTCTGGCCGTAATCGTATTTCGACGAGGTTCTTGATTGCTGTCGTTCAATGTGCAAAATGCCAGTGCGTAGTTTCGAAAAGGCGTCGATGTCGATCTATTCCTTGTTGAAATTCCCTCATTGAAACACTATTTCGGGTCAAAACAACAGTGGAACTGTTTTAATGAGGGAATTATTCTTACGTATTAATACTATAATAGTATATTTCGTCTACCCGACCATTAGGGCTACGAGTAATTTTCATCTAAATCCAGAAATTATATTTCTTCATCCACGGTAGTCAGTCATCCATAAACCTGGATGATAGAGTGGTGATCTATCTATTCCTCTTGTCGCTTGACTACTAATACAATGACCTATCATTATCCTAATCAGGTATGTGACCTGATAAAATGTTGGTTGGTGGATGACGTCTGATACAGTAAGATCTCTGGTAAACCGGTAGTTAGTTTTAACTGTTAATGCTGTCCACCATGAGTCCAAGGGCTTCGGACGGAGGCATAGATGTGCAAGTCGTTTAACGCAGCCAACAGGATCCCCATACTACGTAGTACGAGCTACTCACTGTGATTGGTTTATTCGATACCAACTTCACATCATAGGGTATCATTGACCAAGCGAGGAAGAATTTTTTTGCCATCCATAGGAGCAAACGACACTGTCTGTGTACCTATCGGATACTCCGGAGTAATGACTTGGCTGAGACATGCCTAGTCGAATGTTAGAGGATATATCAAATCGCCTCTTGGAGTACTATCAATTAGGAATCGAGTGGTGAGGTAAACCAGTCCTGTAGCCAATTAAACGTCAGTATTGTGGACTCTGATTTGTGTATTTCTTGTTTAATCCAATATCGAAATTGTATTACTACGTAGTAGCTAATATATAGTTGTACGTTCCTCCTTTTATGAGTTCTTAATGGATTAGGCCCGGTGAGAGATTCTACCACGCAGAAAATGCTCCTGACCATTTGGGCTATGAGTGTTTTTCATCTAAATCCAGAAATTATATTTCTTCATCCACGGTAGTCATCCATAAACCTGGATGACTAGAGTGGTGATCTATCTATTCCTCTTGTCGCTTTACCCTAACACAATGACCTATCATTATCCTAATCAGGTAAGTGACCTGATATAAAGTTGGTGGATGACGTCTGATACAGTAAGATCGCTGGTATACAGGTAGTTAGTTTTACTGTTAATGCTGTCCACCTCTACAGTAGTCCAAGGGCTTCTGACGGAGGCATAGATGTGCAAGTCGTTTAACGCAGCCAACCGGATTCCCATACTACGTAGTACCACCAGCTACGCTACTCACTTACTTACTGTGATTGGGTTATTCGATACCAACTTCACATCATAATGTTTCTTATGGTACCAGTAAAAATCATTGACCAAGCAAGGAAGAATTTTTGCCATCCATAGGAGCAAACGATACGGTTTGTGTACCTATCGGATACTCCGGAGTAATGACTTGGCTGAGACATGCGTCATCGAATGTTAGAGGATATATCCAATCTCCAAGCTATTGTGTGCAGGCAGAGATCGCCACTTGGAGTGCTATCAATGAGGAATCAAGTGGTGAGGTAAACCAGTAGTAACGTTACTGTACTACAGTAGTAGTACTAGTATGTAGGAAGTCGAGGCTGCAGTCACCACTCAGGACGTTATGATCGCCTCATAGTTTATATCACTACAATTGTTCTAATGAGCACTACCTACGTGGTTTACACCCTCGACAGCACGTGAGCACCACCTATGTTGTCGCTCCAGCCGTGGAACAAACACGATTGACATTAACGAGGCCAATTCAGAAGTAAATTCGAGGTTAAGTTCATTACTATCTGGTCGGCTACATCTTAATTCCTCTTGCATATTGTATTCTAAAGAAAACTGGCTAATGAAAGCACAGTATTCGATGATAATGCAAAAACACCAAATATACGGTGCTGTTGAAGTTGCCTTTCGGCTGGATCGTCATTTCGCAGAAAAGATTTCCCCCAAATGGCTAGTTTTCGGCATGAACCTTCGCCATCTTCTTGACAATGACAGGTGCTTTCGCTGTCTTGCAAAACGCCGCAAACAACGCAGGTACGTCTTCTTGGATGTTTGTGGCTGGTTCCTACGAATTCTCCACAGCTTGGAGGTCACGCCACTTGATAAGCACTTCATACGTCTTCTTCGTCGCTTAGCGAACCGAGACGATGGCTTCAACTTCAAACCTTCGGAGTTATGCACTGCATGAGCGAGGAAGTCTTCGGTTAAATCGAGGCCTTTATCCACGTAGCATGAGCCGTCTAGCATGCGTCATTCGTTCGTCCCTGGTCATAAGGTTTTGGACGTCGTAAAAACAACGGTTGATCACGTCTGTAACCACAGTCGGTTCACATGATTTGGCCCCAAGGTTGAATCGCTGGTGCTGCCAGACGTCTTGGTATAGCACATAATTGCCCACAACTAAATGGGCCATCTGCACCCCTTTCTTCGCGTCGTGCGTCTTTTTGCACACTCGTCCTTATCGCATTGGTGGCTGCCATTTCCTTGTGTATCCCATCTAACGCTTCTTGGGCGTCATGGATATGAGCCCGTTGGGCTGGCTCCACTACAGTTAATGTCGCTGTCTTCAACCGTCCGGGCAACGCGATTGTGTCCATCGGGGACATTGGGGGCGGTTGGACATGGCCGTGATAGGTGCTACACCACCGAGGGATGGTGATAGCAGCTGGTTCTTGATTAGCGCTCGTTCTTGATTAGCATGATCACCAGGTCGATCCCGGGACATTGGGTCGCGGTCATCTGCCATTGACGGAGGCACGCCCGACACAATCGGAGCAGTTGGCGCATTACGACTTCAACGGTGCAAGCCCCATACGAAATTCGTCCTTGGTATGGGGTTTGCGGACAATGTAGAGGGGTACAGGCCCACCGACTGGTCGGGTGCGGTAAGTGAATCCGGCCGACTCGAACTCTTCCACGTGCTTCTGCATGAACTCATGCTGTGGCAGGAAGTAACGTCGGGCCTTGAAGCGCACCGGCTTGGCTTCGTTGGCCAGGTGCAACTTCAGTGGGGACATGCTGACGGGTGGGTCTCGGCCCAAAGTAAGCCGGAACACGTCCACATACTTGGTAAGGAGTTGGTCCAATCCAGTGGCAAACACCAGCCCACGTGGTATGCCCCCCGTGACTGCCATATCTGTCCATCCGGCAATGTCGAAGGCTGACAAGGTGGCGTTGCCGGGTCAGACAATGTCGGCAATGCTGACAGAGGTGGAAGGTCAGCGCGAGAGCATTGTCGCGGCCCAGCTGGCGTTGAAAGAAATGCACAAGTAGATGTCAGTGGAAAATGCTCGCGGCAGTACCACGACAAGAAGGGCGTACGGATGGCCCAGTTCGTTGTGGGGGACTATGTCCTCTACCAGGACGCCTGGGCGTACTTGCTCGGGAAGTTGTGAACCAATTGTTGCGGCCCGGCCGTCGTCACCGAGGTGGACAGAAACTGGGTGTATGACGTCGAGAACCAGCTGACTCATGACGTCCGCCCCATCCACGCCAGCCGCCTAAAGTTCTACGCGGACTGTGACTTGGACGTGATATTCGAGCTGCTCGACCAAGTCACCCACAACTCAGAAGAGTTCGACATAAAGGCCATGGTGGACGCGCGGTGCATTCCCACGACCAAGGTGTGCGAGCTGTTGATCAAGTGGCGCCGACTCCAAGACGTAGAGAACATGTGGGAGCCAGCCGACAACATATTCACCGATGTGCCCGTGATGTTCAAGGCGTTCTGTAAGGCGGCCAATGTTGCGAGGAGTAGAGTCGAGCGAGGCTGATTAAGCCTTGGTAATATGGAAAAGTGATTAGGTGGTTAGTCTAACCTATTTTGAATGAATGGACTCTGTAGTCAGTAGTCGACAGCTCTGAGGGGGCCTTTGACTATAACTTTTGCTACACGAACGCAGTATAAAAAAGTGAAAAGCAAAAATGTAGCGCGGCGAATATGCTAAAAATGTGTCAAGAAAATAGTCCTTTAAACCTTATGTACCCACAGATACGATGCCTTGAATTTCAAAAAACTGTCTAATTTCACCCTATTACCTTATATACTCTGACATATAATACAAAGTGTGACAATACAGGCGAAAAGTTCACCCATTACACACGCACACGGCACTCTGGCTCTGATTCTCGACACCAGCCTCACAAATCGAAATAGAAGATCTTGGGTTACAGAATGCTGTTATACTGTAGTAATGGACAATGCAAAATACCATAAAGGGCTTCCTCTGGATACACTGAAGTATGGAAATAAGAAGAGTGTCGTACAGGATGCTTGCACGGTGTACGGCATTTCTTTCACAAATGAAACGAAGGCTGCATTGTGGTAAAAGCTAAGTGTGCATGTAAGCAAGATTGACATCGAGGTTGTATCCTTGGCACGCGCCGCAGGGCATGAGGTTGTTTACACACCGCCTTACCACAGTGACCTTCAACCAATCGAGATTGTTTGGGCCATCGTAAAGTGCCAAGTACAGTGATTTTTACTATGCATATATGCTAATGTTGTGCAGGATGGACGTCAGTACACACAAGACACCACGTTTAAAGACGTCCGCGTGCAGCTCATGAAGGCATTCGAGGACTTGACTCCAAGCAGCATCAAGGGCTGCATACACAAGGCCGACAGGCAACTCAACAAGCTTGCTGCGTACAACAAAGAGCAACACGAAGGCGATGCGAGTGATAGCGACAGCGACTGCAGCGACAACAGCAGCAGCAGTAACGACTCAAGTAGTTCAGAATCAGTGATGTAATAAATTTCATCTCTTTTCATTGGTCGAACGTTAACATGCAGCGGAGGTGTTGGAAATTCAAAAAAACTCTTTGTATTGATATGTTTTGGCAGGCCCCCTCGAATCTGTCGACTACTGTTAGTCTAACTTGTCGATTGAGTGACGAGTCGGTGTCTTCGTGAGGGCGTCGGCGAGTTGGTCGGCTGTACCGACGTGGTGGACGCTCAGGCGGCCGGCTGCGATGACTTGGCGGATCCAGTGATGTCGCACTTCGATGTGCTTGCTGCGTTCGCTTATGGCCGTTGTCTCTACGGTGGCAATGGCGGCAGTGTTGTCACAGTACGTCTTGACTGTCTCTTGTACTGACCCGAGTTCTTGTAGAAGGCCGCACACCCAGAGAAGCTCTTTGGCGAGCTCGACGAGTGCGATGTACTCGGACTCACATGTCGACAGGGCCACAAACTTCTGGCGGGCTGATTTCCACGCGACGGCGCCACCTCCGACAAGGCAGATAAATCCAGTGGTGGAGCGCCGGTAGGGCTTTGAAGCCCAGCTGGTGTCAAAGTACCCAACAAGCACGGGTGGGTGTCGCGTGAACGTGATGCCTTGACTCACACTTCCCTTGATGTATCGCATTAGGCGTTTGGTGCCAACGAGGTAAGGAACGCGCGGGTCGTGCAGATGGCGGGACAGCCGCTGGACGATGTCGGGTCATCAGGTGCATGAGGCTCTCCACCATCGATCGGTAGACTGATTGGTCGACCTTAGGTTGCATGTCATCGAACCAAAGGTCTTCATGCTCGGCCACGGCGGGAGTCATGTGTGGGCACGAGTTGGACAGACCGAACCGCTCGATAATCTTTGTCGCGTGGGCCTCCTGGCTCATACGCATTGACCCGGTGGATGGATCGCGACTGAATCGGATTCCCTAGAGGTAATGTAACTCCCCTTGCCCCTTGAGTTTCAACTTGCATTCCACCTGGTTGATGATGGCGTCGACGGCGCCGGCGGTCTTCGCGACGACCGTGAAAACGTCAATATAGGTACTGATCATTTGGAGCGCCTCACACGTGCCTATGATGAATAGGCACGGGTCGAATTGGCTTGGTGCAAAGCCGAGGGCGGTGAGGGTGGCCAAGCAGTGGTTGTACCATTCGAGAGCAGCTTGCTTCAGGCCTTAGAGTGCCTTGACCAGCAGCAACTTGCGGTGAGTGCCGTCTTCATATCCTGGGACTTGGTTGACGTAGATGGACAGGTCCTTGCGAAGCATGGCTTGAACGAAGGCGGTGTCGGCGTCGGCCTCTTGGGCATGGAAGTCTCGGGCGGTGATCAAAGCCGTCAACACGCGCACAGTCGTCATCTTGACTACAGGTGAGTAGGTTTCATGGTAGTCTACTCCTTCAGCTTGGCTGAAGCCATTGCATACTAGCCGGGCCTTGAAACACACGTACGACGTTGCCTTGAGCGTCCGTCTTCTTGGCGTATGTCCATCGGCAGCCGATGGGTTTGCGTCCTTGAGGTAAGTCGACGACTCACGGAATTGCTTCAGCTCTAGGAGCTATGCTTCGGCCCAATTGGCGTGGTCGACCGACGCCATGGCTTCCTTGTGGCTCTGTGGGACGTTATCGGGACTAGGGAACGCCGCGCACGGGATTTCGAGGCCGTCGAACGCCAATGTGACGGTCTCATGGTCGGGGGGGAGGCAGTCCTTAGTTTCGTCGGGTGTATCATTGGTTTCCTGCGTCGAAACCCATGCCGCGTGGCCTGCGTCTCGTTCGTCGGAGCTACGGTTTCGAGAGCGTGAGGCCGCCACTTCGTCGGCGGCTCTCGCGATCCAAGTCGCGATGTCCTCTGCGGCCGCGGCCTGACGCGCTGGATTGCGGTGGGAGAAACCTTCATCATCGAACCAGCGCAGGACGCGAAGGCTGGAGTGGGGGCGCAGGGAACGGTTATTGCTTGTCTGCTGGTGACGGCTTGGTGGTTAACTTGATCGCTGCGATAGGGATTGGTGAATTTGCTTTGGAGCGAGGGAATGCGGAAGTGGCTTGTTGGAGCTACAGCGGCACTTGACGCTTGTTGGCGCGGGGTGTCCAGGAGGAGGGTCATCCTTGGCGTCTTGACTTGGTGTCGCGGCGTCGCTGCGGGAGTAGTGGAGGGCCTCGTGTGGGCCGACTCATCGGAGGTATCAATTTCATCATCTTCTTCGTCGTCGTCATCGTCGCGGGTGACTACGTAGTCGTCGATCTTGGCCCGTTCGCCGAGAAACTCGGTTTCGTGGAATCTCACATGGAAGCCGGTGACGCTCTTGTTGGCGGCGAGGTCATACAGTTCCAATGCCTTCACGTTCTTGGAGTACCCGAGGAACACGCACTTGGCGGCCTTCGAGGCGAGTTTATCCCTTCTTGATGGGTCTTTGATCATGTTGTAGGCAACACATCCGAAGACCTTCATGTTGCCGAGCTATGGTCGGTGGCCCGTGAATGCTTCGATGGGGGTAGTGGTGGCCGTGGTGGAGTGGACCACGCGGTTCAAGATGAAGACGGCCATGTTGACGGCTTCGGCCCACCAGCGACGGGCGATGCCAGCGTTGGACATCATGGCGAGGGTCATTTCCATGATGGTCCTGTGCGCGCGTTCGGCGACGCTGTTTTGCCAATGGTTGTCGGGTGAGGAACTCTCATGATGAATTCCTCGGCTCTTTAACTGAGTTCACATTCTTGCCACATAAATTTTGCTGAAAACCACAGAACAGACGCCACCTGTCAACTCATGTGGTGAGGTGGAATCTCGAGTGATGCGGCTGTGCATCGAGGTGCTTAAAAAGGGAATTGTATTACATCTGAATTGTTGGCATTCACTGCGTAGCCCGGGGAAATCAATAATCGGATGGTGGCAAGGGATACAGTAAAAGAAAAGTTCATACGATAGGAATGAACGTACTGTACATGTACAGTGACTGTACATGTCCATAACTGTTGTCGGCGAAATAATGGTCCCGCCGAAAGGCAACTTCAACAACACCGTATATTTGGTGTTGTTGAATTTTCCTCGAATACTGTGCTTTGATTGGCCAGTTTCCTTTCGTATACAATTTGCAAGATGAGTTAAGATGTACTAGTAGCCCACCAGATAGAGAGTGAACTTAACCTCTAATTTACTTCTGAATTGACCTTGTTAGTGTCAAGCGTGTTTGTTCCAAGGCTGGAGCGACAACAATAACTCAGGCTGTAGAGTGAATCTGAGGCAGCACAATAGCTCGTTCAACTGGTCAGAGGTAGTTCTGTAATGTAATATATATGTGAAGTGTATGTGTGCCCCGGAAGTGCTCAAAATGAATGGCTCCAAGGGGCCACAAGAATTATGCCGATAACTCAGGCTGTAGGGTGAATATGTGGCAGCACAATGGCTCGTTGCGCTGGCCAGAGGCAGTTCTGTATGTAGTATGTGTGCGGAGGATATGCGTGCCGGAAGTAAGCAAGCTACAGTATATGTGTACCCCGCGAGTAGCTGAATAATTATGGAGAATCAATTACTCTTGGTTGCTTTGTACTTAGTTGCTCGCAGTTTGTGAAACGCCCAGGTAGTATTTTATAATTTGCTACAGCGAAAGTATACAATATTGCAATAGTATGAAGTTCATTTGGGAACGTTGGTTGTACGGTTTTGTACCACAAAAACCCACATGAAACTTAACGTAACTTTTTTAGTAACTGTTAGGTAGTTTTTTACAATTTGCTACTCCAAGAGTATACTAATCTTCAATGTAACGATCGAACTATCCTAAACTTATCGAAACGAGGACAGCATATTTTGGCCAAAAAGCCTTGACACTACTAAGTGTATATTCGAGTGAGCGTTGAGAACAATAAACAGCGTGCTAGAGTGTGCTAGGCAATTTGGCTTGGGTGATATTACAAGTCGAATATTGTGAGGTGAAGGGGGGATGCATAAGGGCTGAGGAGGTGCAGGAGTTGTAGTCGCTAGTATTCTGGCGATCTACATACACTATAAGCTAGTCATGATGTCGTGAATGGTGGCTCTAACCTCGTAGAATGGTGCTTGTGTGCTTTCACATGTCGATAAGACAAGCAGAAGCGTTGTGGAGGGGACATAATGCCGTGGGGGGTTATAAACGATGTAGGGGTTGCAATCGATACAGCTTTAGCGATTTACATGCACTATGAGCTAGACGCGCTTAGTGACTGAATGAAACCTCTACTTTCTGATGTAGATTCACCACGGCTCTTACCCAAATTGCTAGCGTTTACACGAATAACTTGTCGTTGAGCTCCACACACAGCTGTACGTTTTACTTTTAACTTTCACACAAAGTCACATTGCACACACATAACGCATACTAGTACAAAGGAATATCAAAGGGCTACATCAAATTGCTAGCTCAACTGCTGGCATGATTCTGGACTCTCGAATGAGTATTGCCTTACTAGCAGAAATGGATTTGCCCGTCGTTGATGCGAGCAACAACGACGGGCAAATCCTCTACTATACTGTATCAGCTCTTCCCCTTATCATTCTATTAGTTGTGAATAAGGCATCTGCAAAGCAAGGCTAGTTACTTTAGTACTTCGAAGTACTGTACATCAGTCAGGCAATACGAGGCCACGTGCTCCTGTTCAACCCTACCCGGTATCATCTTCCAGAAATACTGCGTGTTCATTGAATTAATATTACTAGTACTTGAAGTACTTCAAGTATAATTTATGGCCAACCACACATTTCAATGTCGTCATTCTTCAATTTGCCACCTCATACACACTGCTCAGTGGGTCCGTGGGTATGTAAATAATCGATCCCCTTGCGGATTCAGCCATCCGTTAGTACCGCTAGCAAGGTTCATTCTATATCTAGGCACTACATAAATCACGACTATAGAAGATGTCTTACAGAAGCAGCACGAAGCACGTGGAACTTTGGCGGCTTGTGGCGTAGGCTGGTTGCTGTGGGAGTCTGGTAGCATGCAGTACAGTTCACACGACTGCTCCAGGCCATGAGGCCTGAAGCAATCGTTCGAGGTTTAGTCCCATGTATACGTATAGCTACTCGCAGTAATAATATACACTACATCCTGATTCGCGTCCGCTTCATGCCATCAATCGGTGGGTTGGTCATAGGGCCGTCGATAAGTTTAAGGTATTTCGTGATTTCCTTCATATGTGAGTGAGTTTAATTAACCAATCACATTCAGTCCGGAACGAAACTATAGACGCACCTTATTTTTTTTAGTTTGTCATGAAATTTATAGTTTTATCCAAAACCATCAAAGTCAAAAACCTTCAAATGGTGCTTCCAGGTAATCTACAGAAGGATTTTGCTCAAATATTTGTGGATCCAGATAAAAACCCAAATTTCGAAATTTTGGGTGTAACAAAACTATAGACGCACTGTGTATATTGGCTCATTTATCGATACATTGTCCACGACGAAGGATAACTTGGGCCATTCTAGTTGGCATACCATCTACCAAGTGCGATAGGTACTTTTGATCAATTTCCTCCCATGATTGGAGGATCTGGGCCTTCAATTGGGCCTTGGTGTCAAATTGACGTCCATGTGCATAAACTTTGCGCGCTAGTACCCCCCAAACATTCTCTATCGGGTTCAAATCAGGGCTCATAGCAGGCCAAGTCATCGTAGTCCACGGCATTTCTTCCAACCAGGCCATTGTCGAACGTGAGCGATGAATACTGGCGTTGTCTTGCTGGAAAATCGCTTCCCCATTTGGCGTCAACATTAGTACAAAAAAGCCCTCGACCAAGCTGCATCTATAAATTTATCTCGATGAGAATTGATAAATAACGTTGCTTTTTAATATCCAAATTCACACCGGAAATTCGAATAATTATCCAAGGTTGGCATTAATATTTAATGCTGTCCAGTACTGTACTAAATTACACACCGGAGATTCGAATAATTATCCAAGGTTGAAATTAATATTTACTGCTGTCCAGTACTACTGTAGAAAGTCATAACTGCCACAAGCGCACCCCATTGAACTCGTTTGATAAGGATGACAAAGGAGTGAGTTAGGTGCAGCTGGTCAACCTCCCGATACTTGGTCGACCGAAAACGAGCGGCGCTCTTGGCGTCTGCTAACTACCCTGACGACGACAAGGGCATGTACTACTCTGGACATCGCGATGAATTGCATGATCAGGTACTATATTACCATGCTCAACTGGAAGCCCCAACTACTACATAGTAGTCGTTAGGCGAACAACGTTCCGACGACTTGTCGAATTATTTCGTCCCGACGAATGCTTTTGCATTCAGTCGCCATAGCCGTCATGATACTTGGCGTATTGTTGTTAATCACGACCTTATAGCCATTTTTACAGTTAGTTTGGTAGGCCATCGATCCCAAACTTACGACTCTACTACGTTTAACTCACTAGTACAATTTGTTGAAGGTCTTCACGAGATCGAGGGGTAGAAATTTGTACGCGATCTTTTAGCTAGGATTTACTGTTAGTCCAGTTTAGGGAGCGTCTGGTAACATTTCAAAAATAATATTCCACTTTCTGGCAAAATGGGATAAATAAAAAATGACGTTTTCAAAATGGAGGTAAAAGGTCCATTTAGTAATGTGGCGTTTTGGATTTCCTCAAGGAATAAATAAATCCCATTTGGAAATATTGATTTTAGGTTAAAACGCTTCAAGACATGGTTCAATATTTATCAGATTTATTGAATTTGGCCCCAAAATTGCGTTTTGGGCCAGAATATTGTAATATTTCACGTTGCCAGACGGGTCCTTAATCTCGCCAACATCCAAATATTAATATATTTAGTCGTATTGCATCATACTATTAGCTGAACTAGTAGCAAGTATACAATACCAGATGCAGACTTGTGATTGACTTTCATTTCTCCAATGCATATCTTTTCAACCGTGGCAATGTAATGACGAATTCTTAGCCCAATATATATTATATTTATTTATATATTCAAAGAAATATATTTTTTATTACTCTCGCTACGTTATTCGTCCACGGGCTCAGTCGCGCCCACACTGTGCCGCGCCAGTCGTCTCAACGTATCTTTAAAGTCCTCCTACGAAACAAGTTGTCAGGACGAATACTAATTTATTAAAAAGTCTTCAAAGCCAAAATCAATAGATACTACCTACAGAATAATAATAATAATAAAACACCCTACTCTTCTTAGTTTTCCACACACATTCCAACCAATCCAATCAATCAATACCCCCCAGCCATCATCCATCCACGTCCAAGAACTCATCGCCACATACAGCGATCCTTCAGACCAAATATATATATATATATATATATTGGAGATTCGGTATGAATTTCCGGACCCCGTTCAATCGAATCTCGCCAAGCGAATCCAGCACCAATCTCTCCCATTGGTCAATCCGAAATTACTTGTCGCTGATTGGCTACAATCCATTTTCGAGTTTCTACTGGAAAGGGCCGAAGTGGATAATGGCCAATCAGATGTCTCGGCTCTATTTGAGCTCGATTGAACGAACCATGCAAAATTGGGAAATTTGAAGAAAATCGACAATATATATCTGTGTAATATATCCAAATAGGGTAGTTTTCGTGTGAAGTCGAAGATCAGTATATACAAATATATATATAAGTACCTCGTCGTGGTCGATCTGAAAGACGTCCACGG
>NW_009798288.1:81952-90330 GCF_000520075.1 Aphanomyces astaci
ATATTATATTTATTTATATATTCAAAGAAATATATTTTTTATTACTCTCGCTACGTTATTCGTCCACGGGCTCAGTCGCGCCCACACTGTGCCGCGCCAGTCGTCTCAACGTATCTTTAAAGTCCTCCTACGAAACAAGTTGTCAGGACGAATACTAATTTATTAAAAAGTCTTCAAAGCCAAAATCAATAGATACTACCTACAGAATAATAATAATAATAAAACACCCTACTCTTCTTAGTTTCCCACACACATTCCAACCAATCCAATCAATCAATACCCCCCAGCCATCATCCATCCACGTCCAAGAACTCATCGCCACATACAGCGATCCTTCAGACCAAATATATATATATATATATATATTGGAGATTCGGTATGAATTTCCGGACCCCGTTCAATCGAATCTCGCCAAGCGAATCCAGCACCAATCTCTCCCATTGGTCAATCCGAAATTACTTGTCGCTGATTGGCTACAATCCATTTTCGAGTTTCTACTGGAAAGGGCCGAAGTGGATAATGGCCAATCAGATGTCTCGGCTCTATTTGAGCTCGATTGAACGAACCATGCAAAATTGGGAAATTTGAAGAAAATCGACAATATATATCTGTGTAATATATCCAAATAGGGTAGTTTTCGTGTGAAGTCGAAGATCAGTATATACAAATATATATATAAGTACCTCGTCGTGGTCGATCTGAAAGACGTCCACGGCGGCCTGCACCACCTCGTCGTTGGTAGAAATCGCCAGCTTGAGAGCCGCCAATTCGTCCGCGGGCAGCTGCAGCTCATACACCAAGTGCAGCAGCTGCTTGTCCATACTCAATCTAGTATTATTACGACCTGTGGTCGCAATGCGGTTCAGAGTGTCCACCAACTCGTCCTACAGATACCATCCCATTAAGAGTCCAGAAACAATCTAGCTAGGATATATATATACATATAGGTAAATAAATATACAAAGGCTCCTATTAACTAGTCCCATATATAGATAGATACAAAATCGAATCTTCGGTCCAATATAAACATGAAATGAAAATATATACTAAAAAATCGTCAAGGATAGATAATATATTTATTTCTTCATCCGACAGCCATAGTAGAGTCCACAACACGACTGGTACACCGTTTCACGAAAAATAAATAAATAAATCTACAACCCCGTTCCAATGCACCAGTCTACTCTATATACATTGTCCACAACATATATATATCTAAATAAATAATTACACACACAGTCGTATTCGCATAGTCTCATCACGACCTATATATATATCACTATATCCACAGCCCATCCAATCGATATATATATATATAATTGTTTTACCATGTCTTGAGCGCTCTCAAACACATCGAAAGCCGCGAGAACTTTGGGGTCGTCCATTTGCAACTGTTCCAGCACGTCTGGACTCAATTTGCCCGTCGCGTGCAGCGCCAGCATCGACGAGGCCACCTCTGGCGCCTCACTTTGGGCTATTTCGCCCCCTTCCGCCGGCCCATCGATGGTGTCGGACAGCCGCATCAGCGTGTCGACAAACTCAACTTCGTCGCTGTCGTCAGCGAAACAGATGAAGGCCGCCATGAGACGCGGGTCGGCACTGGCCCACAGACGCCGCAGCCCCCGCCCTTTGCCTTGATCTTCCAATGGCACAATCCTACCGAAAAACATCTCAAGGTCCATCTACATACTATATATATATACAGTAGACGAAAACGAAAATTTAAAAATGATATATATATATATATGAATGCCGACACGGTCGAGCCATGAAGTATATTCCTCGTCGGTCTATGGATAAGAGGAGCGCATTTGACGCCATGGGATAAGGATCCACAGGTGATTTTAAAATAATAATAATACATAATAATTTGATGCAACCAACCAAAAAAAAGAAAGAGACTAATCTCACTCCATGGGACGCACTGGTCCAGTAGATGTATATAATATATATAAATATATATACATTGTGTAACGTTCTCCCATATATCTCACGAAAAAGGTCAAGTTATTTGCCCCTTTTCGTCCACTCCAACTTTTTTACACAAACATCTATATATATATATATATATATACATTCGACGGTTCCAATCTTATATTTTCTCCCAGTCACCAATATATATATATATATACCACTTGTGGAGAATACTCTGGCGGTTGGTTTCCCACTGCAGCACCTGGTACAACTCGACCAGCGATTCCTTCGCCGACTGGCTTTGCACGGCCGCTTGCACTCTGCTGTCGTTTCGGAAGTTGCTTAGCAACTGGTGCTGGGGATTCGTGAGCAATGACTGGCGTAGCAACGCATCAAGCAACGCCACGACGCTGTCCTTTGAGCGTTTCGTGGGGATTTTGCCCAATGTAAACGATGTCGTTGGAGGGCTATTCGCCGTCTCAAACGTGCCGTACGATGGGGGCGACAGGGGCGGAGAAGTGGGAAATTTCCCAGTCGACGCACGAGGGGACAACGGGTGCAATTCTTCCAAACTCACGTCGGCCGCTGCATCGTCGACTGGGCTTGTTGGGACGTTTCCCCGCGCAAACACGGGAGATTTCCCATTGTTAGACGGCGACAGATTATTCTGGTCGAGGCCGGCGTGCTTGACCACAAGCAGCAGCGTATCCACTAGCTCGCGCATGTCCTTATCCGCGTGAAAGGCTTCGACTGCGCCGATGATGGCGTCGTTCTTGGCCTCCCACAGAGCCAGCAGTCCCTGGCACTGTACATCCGTGAGCAAATGTCGTTCGACCAACTCGCGACAGATGCTGTCGAGGGAAGGAGGCGCCTGCTGCTGCTGCCGTTTGAAGCGAACGATGCGCAGCAACGTGTCGGCCAACTCATCCTTGTCTTCCTCCAATTCAAATACTTCCCACGCCGCCAGAACCAACTCGTTGCCTATATATATATATATATATAAATAGTCATGGGATCGACACATTATTGGGAAATCAAACACATGGACATGATCAGTAGAATTGTTGTATTCAACAACACAGCATTAATATATATAACATTAAATAAATAATATAGATAGATAGATATGGCCATTTCTAAATAATGTATATAACTAAATAATATATATATATATATAATTAAATAATATATATACAATTAAATAATATATATATAATCAAATAATATATATATATAGATATGGCCAGGCAAGTCCACGAAATCAAACGAGTTGAAAGAAGCACTCGATCGTCACAATTCAACACCGATATAGATTTACATATTCCACACTACGTTGCCAACACCAATGCATATATATAACTCGCGTATATATATATATAACAGGCGCTCGTGTTGTTCTTATATTTACCTTGGGTAAACAGTTCGTGAATGAGCGCAATATCGTGGGGCTTCAAGTGCACGAGCTGGTTCACCACACGTGTAAACGATGACTTGGTCTGCTGCTGCAGCACCGCCAGCACCCGCCGCACTTGATGCACCAGCGCCGGGAGGTTCCGATACGTGGCAGCCCCAGGCGTCGAGTAGCCTAGAAATGCTTGGTGCAATTGGGGGTGCTGCTGGCTCAAGAGCAACGTTTCCAGCTTCTCCAGCGGCAACCTCGCGGCCGATTCGTCGTCATGCGGATGGCTGTCCCAGTGCACCATCAAGTTGTACATGGCTTCGCTCCAGTGATCCTCGCCGTCCTGGTCTTGGGGACAAGATGGAGCTGCATGAGGGTGGGTCGTGTTGGCTGGGTTGTGGACGAGGCCTACGTGGTACATGACAAGAGATCGATGAGAAGATCCTCTGGACGTGTGTATATATGACGACGATGATGGAGGGGGAACACACATATGCAACAGTGCTATAAGAGAAGGTAGTGTCCTGAGAAGATGTAGATCGTAACGTCGATACTAGTTCGTAGTATATAACCTACGAGACACACAGAAAGGACGACATGCGTACCGACGTGCGCGACGCTGGCGGTGGTAGCGGCGACAGAGGACGAGGACGCGGGTGGTGGTGGCGGTGGTGTCGCTCGGGGATAATGCGCCGAGTGGTACGAATGCTGATGGGGACTGGCGGCCGATGGTGTTTCGGCATGCGTTGGAATCGTCGGCGCAGGTGGTTCTTTCTCGAGGATGAGCTCGTAGGTGTGGTTCGGCTGAAGGAGTTGAGGAAACGCCGTCGCCAACGACAGGGGCAGGAAGGTTTTGGTCTTTAGGTGGACAAAGCCCATTACTTTGCCGCCTTGGTCGGGATGGGTGCCGGACGTGGTTGGGTCGAAGAACGCCGCTTGAAGCAGCAGACTGCATTCGGTCGGGGACATGCCTTCGTACACCGCGACCTTCTTCGTGTGGTTGCGGTAGCGGACCTCCGCCACACTCACCGACGGGGAGTGCTGCGTGGCGTGCGGAGGATGGAGCGGGTCCGTAGGCAGCGTTGGCGCAAGCATGGGTTCGAAGTCGAAATCTTTTACCCATGAATCACACAACCAGGGGATACCGGATACATTATCCGGATACCGAAAGGTCCCTTGTTTTTGCCCAAGAAACATGAAAAGCTGGCTGCATCATCTACCAGCAAGTGGTTATGCTGCCGCCATGATCGTAGCCTCACACAAGCTTTCATCCGTCAGATACAAGTATGTGAGAGGCACGTTGACCGCCATGACAGTCGTCCTCATGGAGATGCATACACAAGTGCACGCGAGGTCTGTTGAACTGTTGTCGGTCATTGTTCTGTGGTCACACTAGTCGTTGGTTGTCGCGGTGACGACGTGCTAGCTACGGCTACGTGGTAGCGCGTAGGCGAAGGTCGTGAAGATGGATGCTGCTGTGTTCATGGCACGACTCCGAGTCCCTTCAGCGGTCACGAGAGTGTTCAATTGGCAGCGCATCGGGTTTTTAGTGTCACAGAGTAGCGTGGCGTGTACGACCATGATTATGATCCAACGACATTTGATTGATGCAGATACATGGTGGCCTTATAAGTTGATATGTACCACCCCTGACCTACAAAAGTGTAGTTTCCACAGACTCGAATACGTCCTTCTGGGCATAAATATTCTGGACAATCCATGTATCAGTGCTGACGGAGTTAGTTTTTTTACTTTCCACAGCCCTGACAAGCATCGGTGTTTCCGTGGCCATATACACACAACATGGCTCGAGTCTGCGCATGCTTATAACGTTACGTGGTGCAGGGGGCTCCAGTTGGTTCTGTCATATGTCATAGGACTCCATTTCGATTGAAACAGTTGGTAAGTACGCCAGTTGGGCACTGTAACAACAGGGGGAACTCGCTTGGTTCAATCTCGTGGGGAACGTTATACACCAATAAACAGCATACGAGTACTACCAGTTAAGAAGGGTGACAAATAGTGTCCTTCCAACACCGTTATAACGACACGATGGGAGTGTGCTACCTAGTGAGTTAACGATGTACATATATTTCACAAGGCGACTGCGACTCCAATCCAATGTATATCTTCGGTTTTCAATCGCCCCCAGCCGCCCGAGTCACGTAGTGACGCAAGTTGAGCCTACTATGTAATACGAGTAGTACGTAGCACTATAGTATACGTACTACGTACATAAGAATAACACAAATACTATCCGTCCATAATGTATGTACTTTTGCTTGTGAACCATCTACTACTAGTACTTCCAAACTCAATCCTGACGTTGGCACGTTAAATCCGAGATGGGACAGGTCCCCACATAGCAACGTTCTGCAGGCAAGGTATTGCTCAACTGCCCACCATGCCGGCCAGCTTTAACGCGTTCTTTGCCGCGTTGGCGTCCATTCGCCAGCATTTGCATCAGCACCCCGAGCTCAGTTTCCACGAGTTCAAAACCCAAGCCCTTGTGCGGGATTACCTCGTCCATGAGGCTCATATCCCGACCGAGCACATCCACGACTGCGCCACCACTGGTCTGTTTCCATGTATACTGTATATTATATATACTTCCTCTCCATATCCCACCTGAATATGCAGGGCTCGTGGTGGACATCGTTGGACCGACGGAAGGCGACAAGACTTCGCCCGTGACTTGCATTGCGTTCCGCGGGGACATGGACGCCCTCCCCATGACCGAGGCGAACCCCCATCTCTCGTACGCTTCTCAAGCCCCCCAAGTCGCCCACATGTGCGGACACGATGGCCACACAGTGAGTTGATGGGATTTGCTTACTTGGTGAACCAGCGCCGCCACTTATTGCCCCCCCACTCGGTCGTGCGGTTGTTGTTTCAGCCTGCTGAAGAGTGTTATTTTGGTACCGTTACGACGAATCTTGAGTATTATTCATTCGAATCGTGTACGGTAGTTGTAATTCCTATTAACTCGTTCTCTATGGATTGTTTTTATAGTATTTTATGCATTGTAAACACTATATGATTCGTAGGCGCCCCGGCAATGATCAAGGACGGGTGCTTGGAATCGGTCCAAGAAATCTACGGGTTAGTCGTACACCTATCTATCTATTGCATTATTTTGATCGAAATGGAGCATTGTAGTATATTTTTTTCGTGTTGAATAGACTAATTATTTATGCACATTTCCGTCTTCAAATGTTAACGTTAGATATCATAATGTCCCGTTTCCTCTGGGGACGGTTGGGGTCAAGCCGGGCGCGATGATGTCGCATTCAAGTCGATTTACAATCCGCATTTCTGGTCCAGGCGGCCACGGGTCTGCCCCCCACGAAACCAAAGTACGCCTCCACGACGTCGAATCACGTCGTTAACGTCGTTTTTGTTTGGCAATAATGGAAGGACCCGATCGTCGCCGCGGGACAACTCATCGTGGCCATGCAATCGATTGTGAGTCGCAATGTGAATGCCCACGACAGTGCGATTGTGTCGATCACGCAAGTGCACGGCGGGGAACCCGACAACGTCATCCCATCCGTGGTGACGTTATCCGGACGGTTGCACGACTTTGCTCCTGCGGTCGCCGCCACGGTCCAAGAACGTACGAATCGAGATATTGCTCGAAACAAAACAGTCGTTAAATGTATATATATATTTGTGGTGATAGGCATGGCCACACTCGTCGAGCACACATGTGCGGCGTACGGCGTTGGTGGTTCCATTTCATTTCAAGAGGGGTACCCAGTACTAGTGAACCCCGAGATGGAAACCAGCATCGTTCAAGCGATCGCTCAAGGCATTGTTGGCAGCAAACGAGTGATCAGCAAGGGATGCCAGTGTGCGCATCGGAAGATTTTTCGTATTTTTTGAAGGAGCGGCCGGGCTGTTTCTTTTTCCTGGGGACACTCGACCCAACCCAGTCTCAAAATCGCATGTGTCATAGCGATACGGTCAGATTTCCAAGAGTATTACTATTTTCTCTCACCATATATTTGGTTGTTTGCAAGAAGATTGAAGGGGGTTTGAATGCGAGTTAACCGTACTGGTAACGTAATAAAATGCAAATTTACTGTATGGCATTCAACATTCATTTGATTTCGAAAAATGGGCAAATTTCCGTCTTGTTTCATCATTTTCAAATTCGAAAAAGTCGTAAAGGTAGTGATTTCCCAAGTGAACACCCCATGATTGAGGTCTTATGCTCTGAGGCTACAAGGCTTTGAGTCCTTGGAAACCGTTTTAGACACGGAACTTCTATAAGAAATTGTTTTTGAGTGCCATTTTCAGTGGTATGTTTTATACTTTTCCTTGTTGTATGTAATTGTCAATAGAAGTGATTTAGAGGTTCCCTGTATGATTGGATGCATATTCAAATTACGATCGATGATTGGTGCATTTTCGTACGACCTAAATTGGCACATACGTCATACTTACTGGCACTTTATGTGAGCTTGAAAACATGTGTGGAGGGTTGAAAAGGAACTAATGGTGTCTGTGATAAACTGTTAGTTTGACTTTAACGATGCAATCTTGCCGCTGGGAGCCCGGATGTTTTTGGAGCTGGTCCACCACCGGCTGAACTGCGCCTTGTACTCGAACGAAGAGCTCGTAGCCATGACCACCGCCTTGTTATAGTCAGTCGTGTAGGATGCTGCTACACTTGGTAATCGAATAAAAAAGACCAACTGTGTTGCTATCGGGGTGTCGTTGGTGGCAACATTGCATTTAAATTAGCATCGTTTCTGTAATATATACATATACGTGTTGCCTCAGTATGTAGGTGTACGCTAGCTACATGAGTAAGTGCGCCGTGTTCTTTAAAGGTCATCACTAGACCCCGACTACAGAGAACCCCGGAAAAGTCCGACCCCCCCAAAATATCCGACCACCTGTCTAAATTGATGTAATTTTATTCATCGTCGACGCACCTTTGAAATTGAATTTATCCATCACGAAGCCAATCAGAAAGCAGTATTAATGAAAGTTTATGATTGGCCTATCCAATTTCAAAATTTGAAACGCTTCACTTGACATCATGCCGACGCGACAC
>NW_009798288.1:91625-117161 GCF_000520075.1 Aphanomyces astaci
TAGCTGCAGGATACATGAAAAGGGGGGGCAAAAAGTGGATTTCGAGGTGGTGTCATCACCAGCGAGAACGATCGTCCATATAGCGTCGCAAAGAAATGACTACATCAACTGATGCAAATACCTACCCCCGAAAGTACATCTAATGGTGGGCCCATGATAATTCAAATGTCCCGTACTCCTACGACGTCCTTATGATATGACCCAAAATCTACGATAACGTTACCGTATATTTCCTCATGTAACGTTACGCTCGTAATTTCTACCAATCATATCTAACAATAAAAAAGTAATGAATATTATTACTCTGGCGACATCTCCATACAAAATTTGCTGTAACCCCTATCGGATATTTCCGGGGTTCTCTGTAAGTGTCTTACTTCTCAAGCTATCGTCAGGTGTACAAGGGGTTCAGTCGCATGTATTACGTCGTAATTTCCAGTCACTTTGGTATGTGTGCTCTGATTTCTCTCAAAGTTAAGGGTTGTTCATATACATACATAATATACACGAATATAAATATATTTAAATACATTCCCCAAGGTCCACGTACTACTTCATGGGGATCGGCTGTGTTTTCAATATCCACAATATTTCCTTAAAAGTAGTAAGCTTATATACATCCATCCATATATATCAATCAATTTATAGCGTGTTATTGGAGATTCGGTATGAATTTCCGGACCCTGTTCAATCAAATCTCGCCGAGCGAATCGAGCACCAATCTCTCCCATTGGTCAATCCGAAATTGCTTGTCGCTGATTGGCTACAAACCATTTTCGAGTTTCTACTTGACGAAGTGGATACTAATGGCCAATCAGATGTCTCGGCTCTATTTGAACGAACCATGCAAAATTGGGAACTTTGAAGAAAATCGACAATATATAACGTGGCTTCTTAGATGCTAACCGCCATCTCCATCGCTTTGGGGTTGAACGACTGGAATGGCTGGACGCGGTTAGCGTTGCGGGCGTCCACGACCTTGATCTGCGCGTATAGGTCCGCTGTAAACGTTTTGACGAGGGCTTTGGCCTTGTCGTCGAGCATAATGTGCGAGAAATCCTCAGTGATGGAGGGCTGGGTGAACCCTGTCGCAGACATGATCAAAGCGAGGCGGACGGCGTTGCCTGGTCGCGCACTGAGCTCTCCTTCGACCCACGCGGATGGGCAAAACGCGGGATCGCTCACGTACTCTGCGATCGTGCCCAGGTGATTGTGCATACTCGAGACGAGGAAAATTCCCTGCGACATAAAGTCTTTCAAATGGGATTTGGTCAGGTCGGGCAGGGGCGCGGGGGATAATTCCCCCATGTACCGCCAAAACTTGCCAACGTCCACATCCATAGCAACATCGTCGTCGCTGGGGTAGTATAAATCCACATAGTTGGCCACAAACTTGTACACAATGTGCCAATAATCGAGCCCATCTTGGTGAAACGGTAGCGTGAGCGTATCAATCTCTTGCTTGGCCATCGTCTCGGGGAACGTGGCATACTCAAACTGAGTCAGCCCAAACTCCCACGTTTGCTTCATCCCGGCTGTTGTCAATGCAAAAGCCCGTTGAAGCATCCCATTGGGCCAGAATAAAGCGCGGCCGGCGCCGTAGTTGATGGACACGGACCGAAATGTAAAGGGTTTGAGCAGGCGGCGCAGTGGATGGCGCACGGGTAGCTTCTCCCGCGAAGCTGTGACCAAGTAGTTGGCCGCTGTCACATGCACCCCCAGCAGATGGTCCACTGCCGTCACCTTGGTCATCAACGTGCCCCGAAACGTCATTTTGATATACGCCCAGTCGTCGTGCGTGTTGGTGTACTATATATATATATATAATTTCTCCGAAATTGAGGGAAATATCGTTATTTACCGTTTTGTCGCCGCGCTGGATCTTGACCAACTTCCCGTGCTTGTTGAAAAAAGCATCTGCGCCGTACTTGGCAAACCCTGGCCGAACTTCGAGCCCTTGCATCACGTTGAGCAACACGCCTAGAAGGTTTGCATCGTAAATATATATATATTATATATATATATATATATATAAATTACCATAATACGAGCCATCAGCGTGGGCTTGGGGCAACTTCTGCACCAGATGCGACCCCAACCCGTGAAACACGAGCAATTCCAGCGCCCGATCCGAATACCGATCGTTCCAATGCACATTCACGCGAGGCCACATATGTCCCACCTAATAATTCAAAAAAGCATTGTAAGACACGATTTTTCACTAAACATATATATATATATATATATATATATGTAATACTGCCATATAAAAACCTAAAATATATTTACTAATATATACTACGTAGTACATAAATATGTATATGTTATATATGCATGTTCAAATATGGTATGCATATATATTTATTTAAGTCTATAATTCGAATAAATATAATAAATATATACTTAAGTATATACATTTCACTATAAATATATATATATATATACTTCGAACTATCCATTATAGAAATAAAAGGTACAACCAGGAAGGAATAGCACTATTATATCACGACCAATGCCCAAATGTGCCCAATACTTATATCCAACACAAATACAATCAACCAATCGAATATTGCTAAAACAATTCAAGGACTACAGTCTCCACAAACAAACCAAACACACTGACTGTTAGTGTGGTACAAGTAATAATACCAACTATTAATATATATATTTGAGTGATACCAACTATTAATATATATATATAAACCCACACACCTTGCTCATAACGTAGCGCTCTCCGTCTTCTGCTGGGAGCCACAAGTGACTAAAGTCGTCGACGAATGGAGCGTGGTCTCTCAATAGATTGGTCTGCTGGATCTCGAGCCACGGCTGGCACGGCCAGTCTTCGTCCACGATGGGAATCTGGATGTTGGTCTGAATTAGTGTGATTTTGTCCAGAACTTGCTGGTGCTGGGGAACAGACAGCGCCGTGGTGGCATATGGGCGGTTCCACAGCGTCTGCTTCTTGGAAATCAACTGAATCATAAGTCTCGTCCATAAGTCCAGCCGAGAATCGTCAAAGTACTCGGCCGCATTCACGCCTAGTTGTTGTCATTATAGCAGGAATATTATATAATTCATAGGATTGGGAGTTATGCATCGACATCAAAAATAAATAAAAACATAAGCATCGGCAATCGTAGTGTATGTATGTATAGTATAGAAAACAGCATATCCATCGATCGTCCTTCTATTGTTTAGAAAAATACGTCTACTATTTATACTATTATTTTGTAAAGATACGAAACAACACTATTAATATAATAAGTAGCAATCTTGTGAGAATACATCGAGGCATTGGTTCCGTTATCTTTAAAACATAACAAAAAATAAAAACCCTTTCAAGCGAAATCAACACGAACGATACTCTCAAGTCCCGTACAATAAATACATACAATAAATAAGTACATAGAATCAATACATAGAATGTAAATACATAGAATCAATACATAGAATAAATACATAGAATAAATACATAGAATATAAATACATAGAATCAATACATACATAGAATATAAATGCATAGAATCAATATATATAATATAAATACATAGAATATAAATACATAGAATCAATAAATACATAGAATCACAATAAATACATAGAATATAAATACATAGAATATATAAATACATAGAGTATAAATTCTTAGAATCAATACATAGAATATAAATCCATATAATCAATAAATCCATAGAATCAATAAATACATACCCGTAAGCTCCTGTACATCGGGGCGTCGTAAGAACTTCCAGTCGTCTTGGGTGCCCACGATGCCATAGGTCTCAACTTCCGGAGTCGATGGATCATCCTCGTTCAGTCGTCTGTGAAAGTTCACACCCATGAGTTGTCCAATCGGGACCGCCGTGACTGAATGCGGCTGCAGCGCATACTCTTGACCAGGTATCATTTTCCACGTAAAGTCAAACAGCGACACCAGCACGGACTGCATGATCACGGTGGTGAGTTGCTCTCCGGCGCACCGGCGATGGCTGCCAAACCCGTGGGGGCAGAATGAGAACGGTCGCGTCATGTGCATGCCGTCGACGTCGGCTTGCGTGAACCGCGTCGGGTCGAACGAGTCTGGGGACGGCCACGTGTCAGGGTCGCGATTGGTTGCTTCGAGTCCAGCCATGACGAGCGCCCCCTCGGGGATGCGAAACACTCCGGTGGACGTGACCAAGTCGAGATCGCGCGCCGCCTTGGCGTACACTTGAGTGGGCCCAGCAACAAAGTATCGCTTCACTTCCAGTACAAACAGGTTTAGGTACCCCATCTCGTCCAGGTGATTCCACGGCGACTCGTCGCGGCCATCATACTGACGTAAAAAGTCGTCCCGCGCACGAAGTACCTTGGCTCGGATGTCAGGGAACACGCATACGGCCGTGATGAGGTTGGTCGCCGCCGCCGACACGCCGCCAAACCCTGCAAACATGAAGTGGAACATTTCGTTCTGGAGATCATCGTCGTCGGTCAAGTCGCCAGTCGCTACGAGCACATCAAGGACCGAGTTGAGTGGTTGCTGCTGTCGTTTTGTTTGGTTTGCCTTGGCCGCGGCGATGGCGGGCGCGATGATCTCGGCGATAAACTTGGCGCGACATGTGACCCCGTGTTCGTCGGTGACCTTGGCGGACTGCTTGATCGCCGTCACGTAGTCGTCGACGTACCGTCTGTACGTGTCGAACTCGCCTTCGACACCGTACAACACGGCGAGGAGGACTTTGAACACGAGGATCTTGGTGTTGACCGCAAATGAGATCGCGCCGCCGTGTGCCGCCCACTTGCTGTGTTCGGTTTGCACGATTCGACGAATGATAGGTTTGTACACGTCCAATTGCGCCGGGGACAACGCTTTGAGCAGCGCCGCCTTTTTCGCGTGGTGGACGTCTCCGTCCAGCGTCACCAAGATGGGACCGAGCAATGCAAGGATCGATGGAGGGAACGCACCTTGCTTCACCAATGACCCGTCTTGCAGCTTGGCTTCAAACTCTTTCAACGCTTCGGGGCCGCACAACCCCGCGATCTTGGTCGACACGAACGCGCTTTCGACAAGGAAGATGTCCCCGTAGTGGTCCCGGGCGTTGAGCAGCGCCGTCCGCGGGTCCTTGGAGAACCCGATGAGCGTGCTCAGCGACGTCGCCTCATTGTACACGTAGTTGGACGCGGCAGCTCCCATGATCAACCAGCCAGCGGGTACGTCGACGGAAACTATTTGAAAAGTGACGTCCTTGTTTTCACGACCCGCGCTGCGATCTTGTACTAGTTAAGCGAATTGGTACTATGGTTTTGCTGCATTTGATTGAAAACACAAGGCAAATCATGGAAAATTCCCTTAATTAGTTCGTCTGCAGCAGGACGTATACTAGAAGTTTGTATGCAACGATACTGCCTTTCGTTGAACGATTCGTTACCCTTAGCTTCAATTCATCGCGTGGACAATTCTATTAATAGGAGTACTACTATCATATTGTAGGGTCTTCGATTGAGTACTACTCTGTACTGTGCTAGTAATAACGTTACCCAGTACTACTAGTACCATATGGTACTTACTAGTATTGCGTACTCACCTGTATAAATGCATATTACTTCGAAGTAGTATATTTAAGGTTGGAGTGTTTTGTATTTTTATATTGGACGAGGCATACATCAACTTCCTGATTCGCGCACTTATTTTGGAACAGACTAGTAAGTACCATATGGTACTAGTGTACTACTGGGTAACGTTATTATTAGTGCGGGAGTAGTACTTGTACACTGTACATTCACAGACCGTGTGGGGTACATATGTAACGCTACTGTATCGCATGCGATGGTGAAATGGCTGGCTATTCGACGTCCCAACAGACGGGTCTAGTAACTGTAACGTTATCCGATGCGATGCTGTCGTACACAAAGCACAGGTCTGTACATCGTTATCCGAACTGCACTTTGACTTTGCAAATTATACACCTCGAAATCAAAAGCAAGTCAAAATCCAAATCCTTTGATGATAGACTACGCCGTCAGTAACGACATTCCCACTGGAATCGGAGCTTGGACATTCTTCCCAGCGAACGGAACCATTGGGGCCACCTGAACATTCAAATTAGTCAGCATTTCCTGGCCGTCCGTTTGGCCCATGTTCGAGTGGATGTACTTCTTCGGTGTGGAGTGCACACATTGCTGGCGCCACCACCAGCACATGGATCATCATCCAATGGACACGCACATCGATCCCGTCTTTGAAACACTCGGAGATCAACCACACAGCAGGCACCTTGTTTCGATGGTCGTCGCGTTAAACACAAGCCGTTCGTCCTTGTCTTGCATGAGACCATTCACCCAGTAGAGCTGCATCGCATGCGCTGGAAACTATTATTAATATTATTATTTTTCTTTAAATAATTTTTTATTATAAATAAGGCTTTTTCTTTTTTATTATTTATAAATAAATTTTGTAGGAACTGGTATATCTTCTCCGACTTGACCTTGTCTTTGAGGTCCTGCACGGTCTCCGCCTTGTCGACATGCCGTCGTGTGCTTTGGGGCCCTTTCGTGGAGACAAGGCCAAGATGCTTGCTATGTGTCTCGTTCATCTCGGAGTGTTGCAAAGACGGGCTCCAACATGGGCTCCACGAACGGCCAGGAAATGCTGACTACCTTGAACGTTCAGGTGGTCCCAATGGTTCCGTTCACTGGGGGTGGCATCCAAGTTCCGGTGAATCCACCACTGGCGAAAGTGGCGGACACGTCCTCCTGACGGGGGAACACCTGTACTTTGATTTCGCGATCACTTCGAAAACTCAATAAACCTATACAGGTACTTGCGTTAAACGGAGTTTTTTTCTATTTCCAAATCCAATCACCGCAACATCCACACACAAAACGTGCATCACCCCCGATCCCTGGATACTATGCGCTCTTCCAAGTGATTCAGGGCTTGCAAGTGCATGATGCTGACGGACGGGTATCTTTTGGTGAAAAAGCGCAAGCTAACGTACTGTACCTACGTACACGATAATCGTTCTCCGCGAATAGAAAAACAGTTTTTTAAATGTTTCAGGAAGGGGGGATTCGTGTACGTTTCTGAATTATGTACAAATGGTATAGTAACACTATTAATACACCCTTTTGCAGTTAAGTTAGACGAATGCCCGATGTATTTGGCCGTTCGCCCGATAAATTTGGTGGTGTGCCCGATATAATTAGCCATGTGTCCGTTTAATTTGGCGACACAATTCATCGGGCAGATGGCCAATTACTTGGGCACACGGCTACATGTAATTATATCGGGCACACCGCCAAATATATCGGGCACACCGCCAAATATATCGGGCACACGACCTCGGCGGGCCAAATTAAACGGGCACATGGCTAATTATATCGGGCACACCACCAAATATATCGGGTGCACGGCCAAATACATCGGGCATTCGTCCAACTTAACTGCAAAAAGGTGTAATACATGAATACATGTGCCGTAGTTCTGTGACGAGGTTGAAAAGTAGTGCGATGCGCACTAATTAGAGTACGGTCGGCGGTGCAGTTTTACGAACATCCAGACACTACTACACCTTTTTGCAGTTAAGTTGGACGAATGCCCGGTATATTTGGTCGTGTGCCCGATACATTTGGCGGTGTGCCCGATATAATTGGCCATGCGCCCGTTAAATTTGGCACCCGGATGTCGTGTGCCCGATATATTTGGCGATGTGCCCGATATAATTAGCCGTGTGCCCAAGTAATTAGCCATCTGCCCGATGAATTGTGTCGTGTGCCCGATGAAATTGGAATACCCGGTAACTATATTCCAAGGAGTGCAAATCAGTTTTGGTGGAAACATCATGTGGTTGAAGTTCAGAGGAAAACGCGCGAAGGCAAGATCATTTCGAAATTTATACTTGAATAAAGTATAGTTTACTACACGTTTCGTCCATACTTCAACTCCCTCCAAATTGTTTTGAATCTGTCGCGCGCAGAGGTCATTTTTCGATTTACCTCAAGGAACGCACCCACGATGGACGCGCGGAGGCCATGAGCAACATGGGTGTTGGTATGTGACGTCACAGCAACGATGCGGCATGTGTCGTTTGACGACTATTTCTATGTTGAATTGACTTTTTATTGCGTGATTTCCATTTTCATCGGGCACATGGGCAATTGGTTGGGCACACGGCCAATTATATCGGGCACACCGCCAAATATATCGGGCATTCGTCCAACTTAACTGCAAAAAGGTGTGGTACTAGACGTATCGTATTCCGGTTCCGGAGTTAATATGAATAAGCAGTTGGAATTGGTCCAATGTTATTTGGAACACATCCCATTCTCTTCAAAATGCTGAAGCTGTTCTGTATCGCTCTTGGCGAGGAACACCCAATCCCTGTGGACATTGCGGAGGCGGAGACCGTGGGGGACCTCAAGGACAAGATCAAGGGCAAGCAGATGTACCAGTTCCCAGCGGATGAGATGCAGCTCTACCGGGTGAATGGCCTGATGCAAGACGAGGCCGGACGTCTTATGTTGAACGGGACGACCATCGATATGCGATCGTGTGTTTGGGAGACCTTTGGTGGAGTCAAGGCCAAGATGCCTGCTGTCTCGTTGATCTCCGAGTGTTTTCAAGACGTCGATGTGCGTGTCCGTCGGATGATCCATGTGCTGGTGGTGGCGCCTGTCGCAGTGCCTACGATGTTGCCGGCGGTGGCGTCGTGTGTGCACTGCACACCGAAGAAGTTCATCCACTCGAACATGGGCCAAACGAACGGCCAGGAAATGCTGACTGCCTTGGACATTCAGGTGGTCCCCATGGTTCCGTTCGCTGGGAATAATGTCCAAGTTCCGGTGAGCCCATTCCAGTGGGAATCCACCGCCGACGAAAGTGGCGCCCCCCTGACTGAGGAACAGCAGCGCCGCCGGTACCGCTTGTACAGTACATGGAGGCCCAACTTCGCGATGTCCTGGACGAACAAAACCTTGGTATGTTTGGCGTGGAGCGTGGAAAGAACATCCTGACCGTTCCGATTCCGAGTGCCAACATCCAACTTTCTGGACGCAGCCCCGACTTGCTCATCATGCGCCCCCACGCCGTGTCGGACGCGAAGTACTTGCCTGGAGTCAAGTTAGTCGTGGAAGTGAAGCGCCAAGTGGCAGACGACGCCGACTACGAGGCGCTGTCGGAGCTGGTCGCTCTGGATGTGCTGGCTAACGGCTACGTGATGGCCCTATTGACCGACTTGAACGATGATTGGCGATTCTTCTGGGTCGCGGACACCCGAGACGACGGGCCTGCCCCCATCCAGCGCACTATCATAAAAAAAGTGTGCATCACCAAGCCGGAGGTAGCGTTCCAGGTGATTCAAGCGCTGCTTGTGCTGCCGGAATGTCGGTCAGAGTTGGACCTCCCCTGCTTCGAACGGCCCATCAAGATGCGAAAGCTCAACCCGATGGCGGCGCCTGGCAGCGGCGATGGCAGTGATGAGATGATTGGGATTCGTGAAAGCATCGAACGATACTATGACATCCAAAGTGAGTTGGGGCCTGACGAGGACATGGCACGAGCGTTGGCGCAGCAAGTTGTTCGATCCATACCTGCATTTAGCTTGTACCCTGAATCCATGGATTAACATTAAGGATCCATGTAAGACACAGCGAACCACTGAGATATATTTATTTAACCCTGGAAAAAGCCCTACGAGCAAAAAGGGCAAAAAAAATACGAAAATTGTTCGATGGACTTTTTAGTTCTGAAAGTGTAGCGAGGTATTAATGAGATTGATCCAGACAATCAAAAATTGGTCGGACGATATTAATAGCTGCGTTCGTCGTTTGCAGTACCAACGTTCCTGTGCATTCGCAGAGAAAAATCACTTTAACGTTAACGACTTACGTCCCAGACAGGTGCTTAGGCTACGTGAAGCCTTGAAGTTGTGAACCGTGAGCTCCATGCTTGTGCTATGGTTCTTGGGGATGCGGACGGCCTGGTTGGCTAGGGAGTTCCTGGCAAGAGCTTGGATGGATTTGGATACTTTTGGCAGTAGTGTTGATCAAGGAGCTGACAAGAGAAGTACTGGTAACATTCGGTGTACTACTGTAGTAGTACTCTGGAGTACTAATAACCATCTTGAACTTGCACACAATTGGGCCATTTTATTTGATTCGTCCGTTGAATGTTGTTACCTTCAACTTGCTACCGAGGCATTCGTTTATATAGTGCAAGTGCCATTGTCTGGCATGTACTACTACTACGTAGTACTGCGGAACCAAATCGCCGTGTTGCTAAAACTCGTGAGGATAACTTGTCACTTCAATGACAGGGAGCTACTAGTAGTAGTCGATTGGAGAATCGATATGTTCCAACTTGTCTTAAGATAGTATGTCTAGAGATTACTCATAAGATGAACAGTATTACCGTAGCATATTAGCAATAGTATAGTATAATGGAACTGCTCGGTTGGGTCGCAAGGTACTAGTAGTACTACTAGTACTGTATGCAGCACCATCATCATTACACTTATGAACCTGAGGACATCTCCATGAAGATCCCCTATCAAGCATGATATCGTATGGATGGTAGAACACGGTGTATTACAGGTATTCGTGTTAACTACTACTACGTAGTACTACGTAGTAGTAAGTTAGTAACTGTAAGGAGTATGGTCTATCGAGGTTCTGTGCTACTAGTAGTATGTACTAGTACTGCTCAGTAGTTGTTCCGAGGTTGGGTAGTTGAAGTTACCAAATATTGGGTGAAATGGGTTGAATTTTCACCAAAAACAAGTCGAATTGTAAATAATCATGATCCCAAAGTTGCAGAATTCCAAATGGACGACGTTGCGGCCTTCTTTGCTGGCCTTCGAGCCACGCGTCATACGCTACATGCGCATCCTGAAGCCAGCTTCAAAGAGTTCAAGACGCAGGACTTCCTGGAAGCGTACTTGGTGAACGAATCCCATATCCCCTTGGAGAACATCAAGCGCGTCGCCACCACAGGTACAACCGATATGAACGAACTTGCTCCAAGACTGACTTTGTCACCTTCGCTAGGGTTGGTGGTGGACATCCATGGACCCACCGAGGGAGCGAAGTCGACGACTGCGTTGACGTGCATCGCGTTCAGAGCCGACATGGATGGGTTGCCGATGACCGAGCACAATCCCCACTTGTCGTACCAGTCCACCGCTGACCAGTGCGCGCACATGTGCGGCCACGACGGCCACATGACAACGCTCCTGGGGTTTGCGACGCTGGTTCAGTCGCATCGCCACCTCCTGCCGCCCCACACCACCGTCCGCTTGCTGTTCCAACCGGCGGAGGAAGGCCATTTTGGTGCCGTGGCTATGATCAAGGACGGCTGCTTGGACGGAGTCGACGAAATCTATGGGTAACACCTACATATCGCTCAAGCGATTGCATATTGGCATTTGCACAGCTGTTCAGTCTTATGGTTCAGTCTTATGGTCAACAAAGTCATCCACACATGGTGGTTTTGAATCTATTGGTCGTATATTGGAATATCAATGTTTATATCACTTTGGACTTAACCTTACTAAAGTATCATTTGCTCACTTTTTATATTCCTGGACCCTATTTTGTGTCACTTTGGACCCTCGAGAGTCTCATTTCCCACCCTTTTTATATCACTTTTGGCCCTCCCGAGTCTCAAATGACATTTTTTGTATCACGTTTGCCCTCCCGAGTCTCAAATGACATAGTTTGTATCACTTTTGGCGCTTCAGAGTATCAAATGACATTTTTTGTATCACTTTGGACCCCATTTTCCAATTTTTGTCGAGTAGATACCACAACATTCCGCATGCTGTGGGGCAAATCCAAGTCAAAGCAGGGCCCATGATGTCACATTCGGCGCGATTTTCCATTCAAATCCGAGGCCCGGGGGGGCATGGCTCGGCCCCACACCAAACCCAGGTATATATATATATTATTGTTATTCTTGTATATTTTGAATAGTACTATATACTTTCGTGTCTGATGAGTAGGACCCGATTGTTGCGGCGGGGCATATCATTGTGGGGATGCAGTCGATTCTAAGTCGGAATGTCTCTGCCCATGACAGCGGCGTGCTGTCGATTACTCAAGTCCACGGCGGGGAAGCCGATAACGTCATCCCATCTCTCGTGACGTTATCAGGCACAATGCGCGACTTTTCACCTCATGTGTCCACCCTCATGCAAACCCGTACGATTGGAGATATATATGGAGTTTGGATGATATTTGTAAATATAAATTCATGTTATAATATAATTAAATTTTTATATTTATAATATTTTTTATATTTATAGTACTTTTTTAGATAATTTTCGTATCACTTTTGGTATCTGTTTTCGTTTCATGGACTGTCATGCTGGTGGATACATTTGTTTGAGTCGATATATTGTCGATTTGATACAAATTTGGGGAGGGGGTGCAATCGAATCGCGCCGACCAAACCGATCCACAATCGATCTGATTGGTTAAATTTCATTGAGAAGGTTTTGATTGGCTAATAATTTTGAGCTCATCTGAGGTAGCCAATCAAATCGATTTAAATTTCAACGAGAATCCACGCCACAACACGAAATTTCACTCGAAAGCACAATATATATATATAATCTATACTAGTATGTGGGATTCCTGAATACTAGTGAGGTGTTACAGTGACCCTTGTATGTATTTATGTAAACTGGCCATTGAAATCTCGTTGTTTCTAATTCGTTTTATATTATTGCTTTGGAATCGCTACTTCTTGCATCCGTCTCGCAGTGTTTAGTAGTTTTGTGTGCACTTAGTACTACTACAGGTTTTTCCACTTCTTATCGTAGTACTACTAGCTCGTCTATATATTTATCAATACACATTTGTAGGCATGACCGAGATTGTCCAATATACTGCCAAAGCATACGGCGTCGAGGGCAGCATCTCGTTTACGGATGGGTATCCGGTGGTTCTGAATGCTTTGGCGCAGACGAACGTTGTCACAGAAGTGGCTCAGAAGGTGGTGGGGCCATCCAAAGTAACTGCCGAGGGCCTTCCAAACTGCGCATCGGAGGACTTTTCATACTATTTGCAGCGAATTCCCGGCTGTTTTTACTTTGTGGGGACCGTGGACAAGGTAATAAGTCGACGTTTTATGCCGTTCTAAATAAATATATATATATATATATAACCTTTCAAGGACCAAAGCACCAATGGGGCTATGACTCATAAAAGGGGAATATCGTTCGATTGTAGACGCAAACCCAAAATCGACTCGTGCACAGCGACACGGTATGCTTTTGTATTATTATTTTCATGGTTATAATTTCACTGTTTTATGTATTAACTGTAAATATGTGCTAATTTGGTTAACTAGTATGACTTTAATGACGACATTTTGCCCGTGGCCGTGCGCATGTTTGTGGAAATTGTGCACCAACGCCTCAACTGTACGCTGTTCTCGAGCCACGAATTGCAAACGTGGACTTCATAACCAGAGCAAATTGGACAAAAGCGAAGTCGTCCCAAGTTACTGTAGTTAGTACAAGGGAATGAACGATACATATCTTAACTACCGTATGTGTCGTTGATCTGCACGATGAAATACAAAACGCGAATATCGTTCTATAATTCAATACAATCTCAAATCAATTATACAATTCGAATATTTAAATAAATTCGTCAAATTTAATTCCAAGGTGCAAACTTAACTACGACAAATACGGTATACATCAGGGTACTATGTATATATATTATATACTATCTTAACTATATGTCAGGCAACAGGCGCCATTCCGTGACTACTAACATTAGTAGTAACTTACTAGAGTACGTACCGGTAGTGTCTCGAATAAGCATCGTCCTTGCTACTGTATGGTTTCCAATTACAGTTGCATAACGCATCTACCAAGCTACCACTCGGAGGAATACAAGAGTCGTTGAGCAATTATAAAATCAAAAGATTTTATATTTGTTTACTTACGCGATACTGGAGTATACAGTGTAACCAGGCCTTGAACACGTTGAAGCCCTCCAGCACAGTAAGTACTGTAGTATCGTCACTGTTATCCAGTACAGTACCCTGATGACCAACACTCCCCAGAATACACACTAGATTGCGGCCGCGTATGGCTTGGAATGATCCAACAAAGACGATCAAACCTACTACCGTACTGTACTTCTACGTAGTAGTAGTAAGTACTAGTAGGAGTAGAAGAAGTAGAATACTCCGGAGTATATATATATAGCCGGTAGTACGTTGCCCTGTACTAGGACAACGCAGCCTTGGCTCGTGTTGACATATCGCCGCAACTTCTCAAGCGATTGCTTGGTTTGAGTTGAAAGGGGAGGGTTCTGACTCGACCCTAACTAGGCTTCCTGGTGTCGATGCCAAGGACCTGAGGAAACCTGGGACTGAACCAGCGACCATCGGTGTGTTCTTATCATACTTAGATCAGGTGTAAAGTGATCTATACAGAGAACCGAGTAGGAACTCGCGCACAGTGGTATCGACACTACTTTTTTCCCATGGAGCATTCATTCATAAATTCCGACGTCAACCAATAGTATTTTTTCATATTTTATATTTTAACCAATAGTATGCTCATAAAAAGTTTGTAAATTGTATGATTGGATATAATAAATTAATCCGATTGATCTGATTGCAAAATTATAATTCGTACTCGGAATCACAACTTGCGCATTCGCATACAATTCCCCATATATTTCAAAATACCACTGTGCGCGAGTTCCTACTCGGTTCTCTGTAAGTAGACGCGCTCCCAACTGAGCCAAAAGAACTGGTCAATTTGGACATGAGATTGTACTACGAGAATGTGTACTCTCGACTGTTTGCTACGGAGCCAGCCAGATACGGTAGTACCAACAGTACAGTACGTACAGTAGTGCGAAGCGCAGGTTAGATACTACTCTGTAGTACTGTACAGTACTGTGTACTAGTACTGTAGTGCTACTGTAGTACTACTAGTAGTGAGCTACAGTACTCACTGCCATACAGTATACTGTAGTACTGTACTTACTGTACGTCGACGACATCAATGAATAGATGTCGCAGAGATGGACATTTCAAAGTTGTGTAATACAGTACCGTTCGGCATACAGAGCACGTTAGTCCCTATAGTAACCCCAAACCTTTCGTTCGAACGATTGCGAAAGGTATTGAAAACGTGTGGAGAAGTTAGTCTATCTCTTATATGTGCATGTGTTTAGTATACGGCATTGGCGATCAATGGTCCAGGAATCTCCCCAGTCCAGTCAACCAGTCCAAAGTTGTTGAAGGGGGAAATAAACTTCCCTGGGCGGGTGACTAGTGACACCATCACCCCAAAATTCAACTGTATAAACCATTGACAAGAAATATATGCAGCGGCAGATGATTTATCTTGACCATCGGTTATACTTGTACTATAAGAGTACTACTATTAATAGTACCACTTTAACCACTTCCAAATACTACGTAGTATTATTAATAGTACAGTATGCAGTACTCCTATTAATACCGGTAGTACTCAGGTAGTCCAATCTTCTTGTAGCGTTCGTCGTTTGAGCCTTTCGATACTAACCAGGATGAACACGAACATGACTACTAAGTACTAGTAGTACTACCTGTATTTAATACTAAATTTTACGTGTGCTATAAGCCTCTCTGAATTTTGGTCCAAATATACATATGGTCACACTATCCCAATGGACTATTTCGACTGCCTTTACCCGCCCATGTACCCAACTCCACCACAATAATGTTGAACCGAATCGATTGGCTGCGGAATCGACCTATACACCTCTCGACATCATGTCATTTTGATTTATCTTTCATCTTGTTCACATGGAATTCGACGCGCCTACGTTTTTGGAAGCCCCGGTGTCCCAAGACATGTCCAAGCCGATCGTCGCCACGTCGGCGTTGACGGCTGGCCAAGTGATCTTTGCCGAAGCGGCGACGGTCGCATCCGCCGGCGGCATGGAGCCCGAGCAAGGGTTCCACGAAGAGGACTGCGAAGATGAAGAATGCGACGGCTGTGCCGCCATCGATGAGTCCGACGACGCGCTTGAGGACGTGCTTGACGAATCCGAGCACGACGAAGTGAGCGCTTATGTGGTGGCGCATTTCTCCGAGCTCACGGCAGCATGCGAGTCGTTCGAGGCGCTGGGCGCCTCCGAAGTCCGCAAGAACCTGTTCAAGGTCTTCCACTTGATCGAAGTGGATGCGAAAGCCATCGACAGCTTCCTATCCCTCGACGTAGTCGCCGACGATGTGGCCGCGACGCTGGACGCCGCGACGGGCCTCCGCGACGCACACCCGTCCGCTATTCCCACCAGCCTCACCACAGACCAAGTCGCGCACCTCATTGGAGTCCTCCATAAGCATAGCATTCCCCTCGAAGACATTGGCGGGTCCGGGCTGTTCTTCTTCGTGTCCAAGCTCAAGCACAGCTGCACCCCCAACGCTTCGTACACGGACGCCGGCGATGCCATCTGGGTCACTGCCATCCAGCCCATTGCCGTCGGCGAACAAATCACCGTCGACTTCTTCGATACGCACTACATGTGCGCCGCCGAGCGCAAGCAAGTGCTGACCGAAGAAGGCCACGCGTGTGCATGCGGGGTGTGCTCGGGCACCGCGCCGGATCTCACGCGCGGGTTCAAGTGCCAAGTGCCAACTTGCCCAACCGGAATTGTCCACCCGACAAACAGCGATGTATTTGCGTGCACGACCTGCGACACTGTGTGGGATGCCGCGACGGTCGCTGCCGCCGTCAAGGCTGAAGACACCCTACTGACCGAGCTCGAAGTGGACAGCGTCGAACAGATGCTCGAGCTGGTCCAAAACTCGCCCCTGCATCCGTTCCACCATATCTTTTACTCGGCGCTGGCTGTGTTGTTGGAAGACTCTGTCGCAGAGCAAAACATGACCGAGCCCCAAGCTTTAGCGCTCATGACCATCCAAGCCGACGCGCTCAACTACGTCGTGCCTTTTCCGCATTCGGAAAAGGTGTCTGTCTATGACTCGATCGCCCAGGCCCACGTTGAAGCAGGAGATATCGCCAAAGCTACCGAAGCGTACGCCCTGGCATACCAGACATGCATCAATGTGTTTGGACCTGAGAGCAAGACCTCTGTCATGTTCAAGGGGTTGGTGGACAATACCCCTACGAATGCTGCAGAGATTGCCGCTGCGTATGGCTTTGATGTGGACGACGACGACGACGAGTAGTTGATGGGTATGTATGGTGTACTATGTACTACTAGTACTACTAGGGCATGCGCGTTGGTTTCGATCGAAGAAAATGGCGATAGTTAGTACCTAGAAGTCGTACACAACAAATAACTTAAGACCGTAACTATACATATGGGCGCAGTTCCGTGCCAACTTGGTTCCGTGCCACGATGCATGATTGGTAGAAAAAAATCACTCTAAAATTTTCAGCCAATCAGATGCAATTTTTGACAGATAACTGGATAAATCAGTGGCTCGGAACTGTTTTCAGCCTATCGATATTTCCACTCTTTTAATTCATTTTCCATCAACACTAATACGAATTTCGACATGATTCGAAGTTCTACGAACTGCATTAATTCTCCTCTTTAAGAAACACTATTATAATAGCAATTTGGAGTAAAGGAACACCTCCATCGACGAGTCCCGAAAAGTGTTACGGAACCATGCCCATACATATACTACATGTAGTAAGTATTAATACTACGTAGTAGGTTCTCGACACCAAGGAGCGAACGAATGCAAGTATTGTTGTGTTTATTCATGAATGCATCGATGCAACCAAATGTAACGAACGTTACAAAAGAACCGGCAAAAAGAATTTTGCCAATCAGTTTGCAGGAAATCATCAGGTCAACCAATCAACAGATATTTAGTGTGTGTGTTGGTCATTTCCTCTGGCCTTTTTTACAAACAAATTTCAGTACCAAAAATCGAAAACATTAGATGGATTTGGCAAATCAGTCCAAAATTCCATATTATGGCTGAAAGGACAATAGTAATGCATGATGATGGCACTCTTGTATATTTCACGAGTAAATAGCGCACTCACAGTACTATAGATTTGGTACATATTTCCAGACCCCGTCGAATCAAATCTCGCCGCCGAATCGAATCACGAATCGACACTATTCGCTAATCCAATTTTGAGTGGATTTAATTGGCTTTTACAGAAAGGACAAGTATATTTAACCAATCAGAACTCCAGCGTGATTCAATTTTGGATAGTCAAACCACGCGTATTTTGGGAGTTTATAGCGAATGCACAATATACCTTCAAATACTGTGTTTATAACTTCATTGAACTGTATGTACCAGTAGTAATTACTTCGAAGTAATAGTATCATATTGTGAATTTGCTACAAACTTCCAAAATTCACATGGTTTGTCTAACCAATATTGATTGAATCACGCTGAAGTTCTGATTGGTTGAATATACTTGACCTGTAAGAGCAAATCCACTCAAAATTGGATTAGCCAATAGCGTCGATTCGTGATTCGATTCGCCGGCGAGATTCGATTTGACGGTGTCTGGAAATCTGTACCGAATCCACAATACTAGTAATGAATATGTTTAACGTTAGTTACTCTATCTCACGATCATCGGGGGCCCAAGAGCGACCGTGTAATGCGCTAAATGTCGCATTTCAGCGCAAGCACTATTGGTGAACTCTTCGTTATATTTCTTTTCATAGCTTACAGTTACTGACTTTACATTGTTAGGGCCGAGTCTGGATGCCATTTATGTCAAATAATATTCTGGCAGAGAATTCCCTTTTTAAATGGGAGGCGAGAAAATATTTTCAAATTGTTTTGATGTAACCTCTGGATGCCATGATGGAATGAAAACTATCGATAGAATATCATGTTTGTAAGAAAAGGACTGTTGCAGCTCAAAAAATATTCTGTCAGAAAGCAGTAAAAATTCGACGTATTATGTCACTTTGAACACGTTAGATTTGGTAGCCAAACACACAAAACCTGTCGTTTGAGAAATTGTCATATCATAATATTTCTGAAAAAAAATTGCAAAAAGAGGTGTTTTCTGACATGTTTTGTGGCGGCCAGAGTGGCCCTTAGATAATAGTATTCTGACATTGATAATTGAATCAATATTGAGCTGATGCAATATACTACAGTACTACGCAGTACTAGTATAAAAGTAGTCCGATGTGATGAGATGACTTTCAGAATTACTGGTAGATTAGTACGACGGAAACAATTCACAATGGCCTGTGATTTTTTTTACTCACAGTGTCAGTTCATTTGAAATTTTGACTCGTTGACGTTGCCTTTGTTGTGGCGTCTTGATATCTTGCTATTGGTTGAAAATTGGCCAATCAGACATCTGTCCTACGATTGGTTATAATCAATACTACGTAGTAAACAGTAGTGCTATTAATATGACTTGTTCGTAACAATAATATTGGCCATAGAAATTTCTATATATTTGAAGTTACCACTTGGCAATTATTTCCGTCGTTTTCTGTAGTACTGGTATTCTCATTCTACACACACATTCGATCTCCCTTGTGGGGCCAAGGATCGCTGCTTTTGGTCACTTCCCCGGACTTGCAAAACACTAACATTTCAGCGGAAGGGGCAATGGAAATACACATTCTGGATTCCTTACGACTGTACCCCCCTGATGCGGAGATGTGATTGGTTCATATTGTTGAAGTCACTAGAAAGGCGCCCTAAGGCTACTACTGTACGACGAAGTGAAAGATCTCGCGTTGCGGAGGCGAAAGGGTATGGCTTCCTCTTTTAATAATGTTAGTAGTAGTACTAGATGCGTCCATTCATCAACAGTGACATCATCTCGGAAAGAGTACTATTTCCCAAAACGAACAGACTTGTTTCGCGTCATGGCTCAGATTAACTGTACTATACTCACAGTACTGTAGTACTAGTACAATTAATTGCATAAAGTAGTACAACTATTCATAGTAAGCCCCACCCGAGAGTACTAGCTAGCCTAGCTGTGCAAGTTAGTAGCCCAACACGAACCTTCGATTGACGACGTTTCCTCAATTGCCTTTCACTTTTGAATTCGCCCTGTGGACGACGACATCATGGTGCTCTTCCGAAACCTGATGGCGTTTGCTGCCGCCTTGGCTGGTGCCACTACTTCTTCGAATGATGTGAACAACAACCCCCACCAGATCACGTCTCTTCCCAACTACAACGACGCCAAGCCCATCAACTTTGACCAGTATGCCGGCCACATTCCGCTGCCCAGCAACAGCCAAAAGATGTTTTACTGGCTCGTGGAGTCCGAGTCCAATCCATCCACGGACCCGCTAGTGCTGTGGCTCAATGGCGGCCCTGGCTGCTCGTCTCTCGGTGGCTTCTTCACCGAGTTGGGTCCATTTGTCGTCCAGAGTGACTTGAGCGTCAAGCGCAATCCGTACGCGTGGAACCGCAAGGCCAACATGGTGTTCTTGGAGTCTCCAGCCGGTGTCGGCTTCAGCCAACCTGTCCTAAATGACACTGACTACAACGACAACTTTACCACCGACCGAGCGTACGAGTTCTTGGTCGAGTTCTACGCAAAGTACCCTCGATACAAGAACCGCGAGTTTTACATCACGGGCGAGAGCTACGCTGGGATTTACATTCCGTATTTAGCCTCCAAACTTGTGCAAACCCCGATTGCGGAGGTGAACTTTACCGGGTTTGCCATCGGCAACCCGTTCACCGACCAAGTGGCTGACGGTACGATTTACAATCTAGTATATACACATTTATTACCTTTTGAATTCTTGACCAATCATATAGTAGTACCTGTCGATTGATTGACCAATCACATCAACGTTTGCTGCCTTTGGGGATACCGATACCATTGTTTTGGTGGATATTTACTTGAGTGGCATACTAGTACTACTACATTAGTCCTAGTATAGTTGTAATGCTATTGTGAATGTAGGCAATTCCAACATGGACTACTACTACTCGCACGGGTTGATTTCCATTGAAAGCCACAACGCTATTAAGGCCAACTGCGCATCACCTGACTTTTCTCGCAACCTTTCGACAGCGTGCCAAACGGCACTGGAAGACGCCAAATTGAGTGCCCATACGGACGCTTTGAACCCATATTACCTCTACGGCGACATTTGCTTGCTGCAGAATGGCCAGGCGAAGGCATTGCCTAATTACAACATCCGGCCCAACACCCATCGTGGCGTGGTATGTATACATACATATATATATTATACACATGGATATATATACGTGGATATATATATATATATATATATATAGTGGTTGAGTACCATTGACTTTTCGTTTAATTCGTTTGGAGCAAGGTTTCGTTGTATATTGAGCTATTTTGATTGTTTCGGTTGTATTTGTTTTGGGGTAAAATTTCAGTGTCCGTTCGGCCCAACGATCCAACAAGATATATTTTTCTCTTTGAAAATGATACCATAACGTTAGTACTATATATATGTGAGCGTATATTTGACGTACGATATTGAATCATATATATTTATATATACATATATATATTGCAATGTATTGCTCATACAATGTTGGTGCATAGCTCAATTGATTGGGTTTTTGTTCCCTATTTTGATGGATCCTTTAACGTACTACTACGATAAGGCCATATATTACAATATTTAGCCACACATGGCAATATTAGTGGCCACGTTTATTTCTCGTTCATGGGCGGTCCAACCCAATTGTATCATTGTGTTGAAATTTCACCTCCCCTTAAATAATACTTCGAGTAGCGTTAATAGTATAAGTTTGCGCCTTGCTGCTGCTAATCCCTGTACATTTTCTCTTGACACCTGAGACTAGATTGGTCCGTGCCAAGATCAGTTTACCGAGTCATATCTTCGCCTTGAAGCTGTGCAAACCGCCATCCACGTCGAGAATGGCGGGGCGATTGCCTGGACCGACTGCGCCGACATTCCGTACATCAGCTCCCCATCTTCGCTCCAGAAGTACCCCGTTATCCTCAACGCCGGCTTGAAAGGGCTCATTTACAGCGGGGACGCTGACTCGGTGGTCAACTTTATCGGCACCCAGCGGTGGATTACGTCGGAGGGTCTGAAGCTTCCAGTGCAAGATAAGTGGAAAGCCTGGTTTGGCCCGGACAAACAACTGGCGGGGTACACTGAACGGTACACTAACTTGACGTTTACGACCATCAAGGGCGCCGGCCACATGGTGCCAGCCACAAGACCGCTGCATGCATTGTACTTGTTTGAGTGTTTTGTGTACGGTCAAGTGGCGTGCGACTCGTTTGCGTACCCCAAGGACGCCCTCGAGTATTTGAGTGGCGCCGACTTGACGGCGCCGGTGACTAGTAGTACTAGCCAGGCGAATTTGGTGTACTTGTGGTGGGCCCTGGGTGGGGTGGCGGTGGTGGTCGTGGGTTTGCTTGGCTGGCGATATGTCGCCCACCCAGAAAACCCAAAAGGAAACCGTCAAGTATACTGAATTGACGTCTGAAGTCAAGCCCGTGTACTCGACCTATATGCACTAGGAGAATGTGTGCTAACAGTAAGACCAGAAGTTTTGAGCAGGTTGGTATATAACGTTATACGTATAACGTTAGTAATATTAATACTCGTAGTGCTCATCCTCCAGAGTAACTACCAATGGTATTTGATTGGAACAAGTTATGCGTTGCGATTTCACGGTGGAGAAATCGGAATGTGTACATATGTGATTAGAATTAGGTTGATCAGTCGGGACTTTCAGTTAAGGTAACGCATCGAAATCCCGAACACTTTTTGCCGCAAATTTGATCTGTCCATTCAAGTTGATGTCCTGGAGAAACCAGACTACTCTGAGAAAATCTGAGGGACCCAATGAAAATATAATTCAAGCTCCATTTTATGTGCCATTTCAAACACAATTGAACGAGTTTTGCGATTTGGACGAAAATTATTATCACCACTTTCGAGCCGAGTTGGGAACTTCAAGAATTCCGAAATCGCGAACACTCAAATGTCTTGTCTTGAGTATGATGCTATAAAAATTTGCAAAATAACATCACCAATTTTAATCTGGATGGTTTAATTCAAAATGTCAACGAAAAACATTATATTCAACACAATTTTAATGACAGAACTCAACAACATCATAGTGGATGCAGGATAATATATTATTGTTTGGAATTAAATTACATTGAATTTGCTTCCGTCAACATGGAGTGGTGAATATAAGGGGCTGGTCTGCGAACATTCCCGTCCACGCTTTTTGAAGTATCCACGCAAATACGACTCCTGATTGGCTAAAACGTGAATTTTTCCGGATAACACAACGTCAAAAGCAGGGACGCCTGAGTTGAAGCAGGGATGATTCATCCCTGCTTTTGAGTGTCCGTTCCTGCTTTTGCACGTTTTCGATAGAAATTAAGAAATATTTTTGATATATTTTCAGAATCCTCGAAAATAGTTCGGATAACATCCCTGCCTTAAAGCGTGGATGGTTTTTCACAGACCAGCCCCTAATCATAGCCAATAGATTTTCATCGGCCACCAAGGGAAGTTATTCATTGGTCAAAATTGAAACTGTTCGCGATTTCGATGCTGTTGGGGATTTCGATGCGTTACCTTATACTACATACTTGCAAAACTTCTCTACCATATACCCCCCGCTTCAGTACCTATGAAAAAATCTCAGTGAAATCTGATCACAACCGGTACAGCTCCAAGCGGTACCTTGAAAACTCTTCGGGCATGCGCATTGGTCTCAATCCACCTCAGGACTTATTTTTCATTGGATGAAAATAACTAACGCATAGTGATTGGATATTTCTGTCCAATGAGAGAAAACTAGGTACACGCCCAACCAGAACCATGAAAATGTTCGTCATTGGCCGATATGTTCCAAACCGGTACATGTCCAACCGGAGAAATCATAGGTACTGAAGCAGGGGGTATACGGTAGTAACGTAGATGGCCAATTTATGGTGCACTTGAACGAGTAGAATGCGAATTATTCGTCTTTCCAGACCGGAATCTTGAAACTGTACACTTCAGCTTAGCGTCCTTTTACTCAATTTCCACTCAAGTCAACGCAAGTCGGACGGTTTGTGGTGCACGGTTAAAGCTTAAAATATGTATGGTGATTTTGCTTATTTTTGGCATTTTTCTAGTGATTCGATTGGCTATTCCGAAAATCTAGCAATTCATTGACCAATTTGACTGTCCCGTGCACCATAAACTGGCCAGAGAGGTTTTGCAAGTGTTCGCGTTCCACTTACCTGCCAAAACCGTCCATTGACGCCAAAAAGGTACTCAACTGCTTTGGGACGTCGAAAGACCAGCAGTGCGTTGGTGTCGGACACAGCATCGAGGTTGGACTGGATGTGTGGGATAATTAGGCGCTCAACGTAGCTTAACGCACACAGCACTAAGTAACGACGTCGCTTTGTCATTGTTTTCACGAAGGGGGCAAGCAAGGACAACTCCCACTGCGTGAGCACCATCGCTAAGTGATTTTGGATGAATATCCGAATAATATATACTTATACGGATATTTGTGAACAGAACGCCAACAAGACAACTACGTGACGTTATGTTTGATATTCCGTTCGAACTACTACTGCCTTTGACATAAGAAAACATGGTTCGGAGCAGAACGCGACCGCGAACGGACACTTGCAAAACCTCTCTCGATAGGAGTTCCTACTAACGATGTTAATAGTAGGTTGGTTTTGAGGTCGGTGGGAGTTGGGAAATCATAGGCTGATGAGCTCGGAAATACTCTATCAAGCTCGGAATGAGGCTTACTCTCATCAAGCTGGCTGAGTATGTACTCCAAAGGAATTATTGATACAGAGTTGAAGGCCTTGAGGCTAAGCTCGGAATAACTACTGCACCATTTTTCGTTTAAGTTCAGGTTATTTCTAGTGTATTTCGTCCGACGCACAACGGATTCACACCATGTCACGATGTGCGTTATATCGCCAAGCATTCAATACATTTCGTCCAGACCTCACTTCGTTGCATTATATTTTGACTAATGTCCGGTATATTTCGTAGGTATTACTACAGTACGTAGTAATTCTATTAAAATAGCATTAATACTTCGAATGTACTTCGAAGTACTAGTAGCTACTGTAGTACCAGTACAAATCAACATGATCGTGGAAAATTGAATTGCCAAATTAGTGACATACTACTAGTAGCCCTATTTGATTATGAGTAGTACTCATATACTGTATACAGTATAGGTACCGGTACTGGTAGTTCCAAGTGTTCTTGTATTGATTGTCCACCACATGTTTTGACCAATGACCATTCCTGAACTTTCCTACAGTGTGATAGAGAGCAGCAAGATGTTGGTCCAAGCGTTGGCTGTCGCCGCCGCGTTCGTAGTGTCCGCCGTAGCTGCCACCACTGCCAGCTCCCACCAGATCACGTCTCTTCCCAACTACAACGACGCCAAGCCCATCAACTTTGACCAGTATGCCGGCCACATTCCGCTGCCCAGCAACGGCCAAAAGATGTTTTACTGGCTCGTGGAGTCCGAGTCCAATCCATCCACGGACCCGCTAGTGCTGTGGCTCAATGGCGGCCCTGGCTGCTCGTCTCTCGGTG
>NW_009798288.1:117322-125709 GCF_000520075.1 Aphanomyces astaci
GCGGCCCTGGCTGCTCGTCTCTCGGTGGCTTCTTCACCGAGTTGGGTCCATTTGTCGTCCAGAGTGACTTGAGCGTCAAGCGCAATCCGTACGCGTGGAACCGCAAGGCCAACATGGTGTTCTTGGAGTCTCCAGCGGGTGTCGGCTTCAGCCAGCCTGTTCTGAATGACACTGACTACAACGACAACTTTACCACCGACCGAGCGTACGAGTTTCTCGAACAATTTCTCGAATTGTACCCTCGATACAAGAACCGCGAGTTTTACATCACGGGCGAGAGCTACGCTGGGATTTACATTCCGTTCCTGGTGCACAAACTGGTGACCAGTCCGATTGCAAACTTGTCGTTGACCGGGTTTACCATTGGCAACCCCTTCACGGACAACGTCATTGACGGTACAAACTCAAACACATGGGAAATGAGATTATTGTGTGAGGATTGATACCTGTCATTGTATTAGTTTTACGAGATTTTTTATACCTTTATTTGCTGTTTTGATGAATTTGGCGATGTTACAGATTTCTTTACAATTTACAGTGATTTATATCAATTTTTGCATTGATTTATTTTATGCAAACTGATTTTTTTAGAATTTATTCACATCCACTTGACCCTTGAATGAAAATAAAATTCCAAAGTGATACAATTGTTCATATGTTTGATGTCTGGTTACCTGTTTCTGTACTGGTTTGACAATATTTTTACTGTGTTAGCCATTCATTTGACTTTTTTCTTCAACATGGCAATGTTATGGACATATTTTATCATGTGGACTCTTCTATTATAGATATTTAAAGTGCCAAAGTGTATTGTAATTTTGGATGTGCATCGTTCGTTCACAACATGGTTTTTCTGTACTTTAGCGTCGGCGTACATGGATTACTTCTACTCGCACGGGATGATTTCCATCGAAGCGTATAACCTCGGCCGCCAAGTATGCGGCGACATTGGCGTCGCCAACTGCTTCTACGGTGGGTTACCAGTAAAATAGAAATATTTTTTTACAGAAAAATAATTATTTTCGTTTTGAACGGTAGGCACTGGCGAATGCAATTCCGATTGCAAAAGTGCCCTTGAGGCTGGTTTTTCCATGTCAGAATGGGGCAACTCGAACGCGCTGAGCCAGTACTACATTTACGGTGATGTGTGCAAGTTGCAGAGCAACAACCAATCAAAAACGTTGATCCCCAACAAAAATATCCGACCCCTGACCCATCGTGGCCTGGTACGAGCTACTTACTCCTTGTTGTTGTGTTTTTTTATCTATTAACCCTACGACGAATTCTCGTCCCTGACCAATGATGGGCCGACTTTTTCATCCAATCAAAATCTCAATCCATTTCATTGGCCAAAATCAATCCTCTATTGAACTTATACATGTAACTTGATTAAACCTCTATAACATGGAACTGGTACTTGGTTAAAGATATTGGGTCATCACAAACTGTTTACAGTTAAATTGGTAAGGTTTGCGATTATTTGAAATCTATCGATCGATCACACTAATTGAAGTCACACTCTAATTAAACGTGGATGACGGTTTCCAGCAATCTGATTGGCTCAATTCTTCTGCCGATTTTGTGTACATTCATTCTCCATGTCGCATTAAACACAACACCCCAATCGAATTTGTAGGTTGGGCCGTGCCAAGATGTATACACTGCCTCGTACTTGCAACTCCCGACCGTTCAAGCCGCCATCCACGTTATCTCAGATGTAATCGAATGGACCGCATGCTCCAGTGCCACGGTGTCGCATCACTACACACGCAGCGAATCGGCTTTGGACAAGTACCCCACGATCCTTCAAGCTGGCTTGAAAGGGCTCATTTACAGCGGGGATGCCGACTCGAGTGTGAATTTCATCGGCACCCAGCGCTGGCTCACGGACGAAGGCCTCAATCTGACTGTGGTGGAGAAGTGGCAGGCCTGGTTTGGCCCAGACAAGCAACTGGCGGGGTACACTGTACGGTACACCAACTTGACGTTTAAGACGGTCAAGGGCGCCGGCCACATGGTGCCAGCGCACCGTCCGCTCCATGCATTGCACCTGTTTGAGTGCTTTTTGTATGGGAATCGACAGTGTCAATCGTTCAAGTACCCGAAAGACGCGCTGGAGTACCTGAGTGGCGCCGATATGGGGGCGACGACAACTGCGGTGGTTGATAGCAGCGCGAATGTGTGGTGGATGATTGGCAGCCTCGCGGCGCTGGTCGGGGTGGCTCTCTTGGGCTGGCGGGGATATGTGCACCACTTTACTCAAAGTAGTTCGTACACGGAATTGGAAAGTAAACCCATCAGTAGTAGTAAGTAGTACATAGTAGACATACACTATGAAGACAAGAATTGTACTAAGCGTACCTAGTATTGTGCAGTGGTTGACGGACGAATCCATCCAGATACGAGCTTAGAGGACTGCCGCCGAAACGTTGAAATATACTAGTATGATTGACGACATTAACTATTACTATTAATAGTTCCTCTACTGAAATGAAATGAAATTTCGCGGAATTTACAAGCTCTATCGCACGAGCGCGCGCATATCAGCATCGCCCACGAACTAGACTAATCTAGCGGATCGAGCTTGAATAGTTCCTCTACTAGTACGTACGTAGTACTATTAATAGTGTACTTCGAGGTACAATACTTACTGGTACCAGTGCGATTGAGCTTCCTGTTAGTTATCGTATTGGTACAGTTAACACGCTAGGATGTGGGTAGTCCGATCGAATTGCGGCAGCCCAAACGCAAACAATCGACTAGCCAATGAAATTTCTTCAATCCTAAATCCCAACCAATGGTAGTCCGGCCCAAGGCTTTCGCCCATTTGTCCCAGTTGAACTATTTATATTCAATTTTTAAATGGTATACAAATGTGCTTTGAGTCAATTTCTCATGTAAACTGCCCAGTCCAAATTTGAATGAAAAGGACAATAGTATGGGTGAATATGATCACTTTGCGGACACCGTTCGGACAATTTCAGTCGGACATACTTGACATTTGTATTGGACTTAAGGGAAACGTATTTTGTCCGAACGGAATATTAATATTTGGACATACTAACCTCCGAAAATGATTGATAGGTTTCACATTATTGAGCCATGAACAACTGTATCTCAGTCAAAATAGGTTATTGCCTTGACCCCCACAATAGCGAACCTTTGATCGCAATCCGATATTAGAGGTATCACAGGACTAAGAGGTATAAAATGCTACAGGATATTTGCTTGGGTACCAAGTCTCTGATTGGTCAGAATAATCCATATGTTTTGTCAGACCACGACAACGAAAGTGCCCTGATTGGAAAATGGATAACATATTCGAATTCAGGAGGGGGTTGATACCCTGGCGGGGGTTGATACCCTGGCAAACTCCAGAAGACAAAACCCATCACATTACAAGTTATTAAAACTATTAGTCAATTCGTATACTACTTCGTCAAGTATTCCAGTATGCAGTATGCGGTAAGCCAACCCGACATAGTTGACTTGGCAGGTAGTTTGGGCAGCTGGAAAGCCGCGAGCGCCCATTGGCGCAGGCGGAGGCCTCGTAGCGTTGGATTGGACTCATGGTGCTCGAGCAATGTTGATTTTTGTTCGTCAGCCGTAGCCTCGACGGCTGTGGCGACGGCATGATTTGAGTAAGTAAATACTTGTTTATCATGTGTTGTGGACTATTTCAAATTTTGAAAAAAACTCTATAAACGGATGTATGAGTCTTTTGGAATTTTATACATTTGGAAAGGATATCGACTTTACGTGGGTTCGGTATTGTGGGGGACTACTGTACTTCCAAGTAGAGAATTTCACTAGAAATCCGATTTTAATGCTTAGAGAGTCCTAATTAGAATATCTTAGAAGTTATGGTCAAAATTGATCAGGAATGATGATCAATTTTCACTGTGCTTCTGTATAATTTCTGTAAACCTATATCTAATTTCACCTGAACTTATCTGGTTATAGAGGTTTAGGTGGAGATATGCGGTACAGCAAATATAAAAGTGCCTGTATAATATAATAATAATTGTACGTAACCGGTAAACCTATCAATCATTTCCAATCGGAGGTAGTACAGTACTTGTGTATTGTCAACACCCGCAAAAGACCGATCACCTGTACAGTAGGGCCTCTTTCAAGTAATTCACGGTATTAAAATGTGCTTCAAGTCGATTTCTCCAATAAACTCCCTGTCCAAATTAGGTGAACATAGTATTATCACTTGGATAAGAAGACAGCGCCCAAAGCGTAACCGGTATACAATACAGTAGGGCCTCTTCCAAGTAACCTTTCAAAACGAACGGAGCCAATCAGAATCGTTTCCGTCGTACTTCGAAATTCAATTTTTGGAGCTATGAAAGCAGGATTACAATATACGGAATACGGATAATTCTAGCCAATGAAATTGGGTTTATAAAAGCGTGAACGCCTAAAAGCAGGAACAAAACCATCCTCTCTTAGCTTTTCGTGAACTTATTTTTAAAGCCTATACGAAAATAGTGACATGCCATTGGCCGCCACCACATTGAAGTTGATAATAAAGGTGGGTACTACTGGTACTTCTATTGAACTCGAGGCTACTACTATGAGTATCCCCATCATTCCACGGATGACAACTAGTATGGCACTATCCCGACTGTAGTAGTACTAGCACCATATGACCACCAAACAATAAAGACTCATTTCGCGATATCAGTCATCATGGTGAGTTGGATTCAACGGAACGCCGCCTTGTTGGGTGCGTTCGCGGTAGCTATTGTTTCTGGAGACGCCAACTCGAGCTCTTCCCACCAGATCACGTCTCTTCCCAACTACAACGACGCCAAGCCCATCAACTTTGACCAGTATGCCGGCCACATTCCGCTGCCCAGCAACGGCCAAAAGATGTTTTACTGGCTCGTGGAGTCCGAGTCCAATCCATCCACGGACCCGCTGGTGCTGTGGCTCAATGGAGGCCCTGGCTGCTCGTCTCTGACTGGCTTCTTCACCGAATTGGGTCCATTTGTCGTCCAGAGTGACTTGAGCGTCAAGCGCAATCCGTACGCGTGGAACCGCAAGGCCAATATGGTGTTCTTGGAGTCTCCAGCGGGTGTCGGCTTTAGCCAGAGTGTAAACGACACAGTGTACAACGACGACTTTACAGCCGACCGAGCGTACGAGTTTCTCGAGCAATTTCTGGCGCTGTACCCTCGATACAAGACCCGCGAGTTTTACATCACGGGCGAGAGCTACTCCGGCGTGTACATTCCGTACTTGACGTACAAACTCGTCCAGCATCCGATTGCGGCGCTCAACCTGGTCGGATACGCTATTGGCAATCCGTTTACAGACTCCAAAGTGGATGGTACAGTGTACCTATCTTCTCGACCGTGACTCACCCGTTGTTTGGTGTGTATACATTATATCGTAGGCGGCGCAAAAGTCGACTTTTTCTACTCCCATGGACTCATCTCAATCGAAAGCTACCGCGCGGTAAACTCGGCGTGTCCTCCGGATGTCCTCTGGCAGTGCACCCGCAGCGGCCCCAACTGCACTGCATCCTGCCGCCAAGCCGTCGACGAAACAGTTGCCACTGCCGACTTGGAGTCCCTTAACCCGTACTACATCTACGGAGATGTGTGTTTACTAAAGAATGGCCAAGCTGGCGCCCTGCAAGACTATAATATTCGCCCTAATACCCATCGAGGCGTGGTAAGTTGTCCTACATTTGTGTTTTGTATATCGTTTGTATTCGAGTATTGTGAATTCGCGTATAAAGTTCCAAGAGATTTCAGGAATAATATTGAGTCACGCTCGAGTTCTGATTGGTTGGATTATTCTGGAAGAGCCAATCACAAATCCGCTAAAAAAATGGAGTATTCGCCGACATACCGTCGATGTTTGTGATTCGACGGGGTCTGGCAATTTGTATCGAATATCCACAAGGCTAGTATTTTCTACATGTATATTTCTATCGTATTGAACGATATGTTGGCGATTATTTTGATATTATGATGCGTTCATTTTAATCCAAATATCTCCGGATCTAGTAACTACGATTGTGAACATAAGATGGATGTCCCTTTCAATCCCACATCGGACCACAAAACCGTTGATCCATATTATTGCCTATGCTCGATCTGCTAGGAAATCTCTCGTTCTTGTCCTAGTATAATGCAACGCTAACACTAGTTGGTGTCTAAATAGTATGGCCCTTGCCAAGACCAGTACGCGGCGACATACCTACAACTGAACTCTGTGCAACAAGCTATTCACGTCCAAGGTGGGCACGTCGACTGGACCGAGTGCACCGACCTCAACTACCATCGCGCCCCGTCGGCGCTCCAGAAGTACCCCGTTATCCTCAACGCCGGCTTGAAAGGGCTCATTTACAGCGGGGATGCTGACTCGGTGGTCAACTTTATCGGCACCCAGCGGTGGATTACGTCGGAGGGTCTGAAGCTTCCAGTGCAAGACAAGTGGAAAGCCTGGTTTGGCCCGGACAAACAACTGGCGGGGTACACTGAACGGTACACTAACTTGACGTTTACGACCATCAAGGGCGCCGGCCACATGGTGCCAGCCACAAGACCGCTGCATGCATTGTACTTGTTTGAGTGTTTTGTGTACGGTCAAGTGGCGTGCGACTCGTTTGCGTACCCCAAGGACGCCCTCGAGTATTTGAGTGGCGCCGACTTGACGGCGCCGGTGACTAGTAGTACTAGCCAGGCGAATTTGGTGTACTTGTGGTGGGCCCTGGGTGGGGTGGCGGTGGTGGTCGTGGGTGTGCTTGGCTGGCGATATGTCGCCACCCAGAAAACCAAGAAGGAAAACGTCAAGTATACTGAATTGACGTCTGAAGTCAAGCCCGTGTACTCCACCTAAGAAGGATGTAGCATCGTGTATGTATATATTTTTAAAAAATATACAAGAACCCGATGCATACCTTTGTAATATATATTTAAAAAAATACAATAACTCGATGCATATCCATTTGTTTTGGAGGCTGCATGCGTTGAATGGTTCTGTCGTATTTCATACAGATTAGGTGATGAAATATGTACAATACAGCTACGACCAGTAAACCAATCCTGTACGTTCATGTACTTTAAGGATTGGTTTATTGTCGCTCCGAACACGCCTTTATGATAGTTATCGAGGAATGGACTTTCAATGCTGAATGTACTGCACTCTGTAGCAGAAGTATTAATAGTATACTAATAGGTAGATTAGATAACTAATAGGTAGATTAGATATACGTATAGTTTGCATTGGAGAGTTTGAATCCAACATAAAATAATGTTCCTGTGGCCAAGACTTGGGGTTGGTGGTGTGAATATCTTTTCGAGTCAATTAACCTTGTAGACACTGAAGTACCTTCGCAGTTTACTGTTAGTATACGTATTGGTTCCGTGCCACGATGCATGATTGGTAGCCACGATGCATGATTGGTAGAAAACAATCACTCTGAAATTTTCAGCTAATCAGATGCAATTTTTGACAGATACTCCGGAGTAACTGGATAAAATTAAGTGGCTCGGAACTGTTTTCAGCCTATGGATCTTTCCACTCTTTTAATTCATTTTCCATCAACAATAATACGAATTTCGACATGATTTTAAGTTCTACGAACTGCATTCATTCTCCTCTTTAAGAAACACTATTATAATAGCAATTAGGAGTAAAGGAACCCCTCCATCGAAGGGTCCCAAAAAGTGTCACGGAAGAACTGCGCCCATACGTATACTACTAGTATTGACTACCAGTAGCCATGAAGAATCGGACATTGCAAGCGGTTAGAGGGAGGATTTCAGGTGAAACGTGTTCGAGAGCTTTGGCTTTCAAAATGGGCAAATATCCGAGCAAGATAGTTACGCTTGGCGTCGACTGCTATATTCGTGTGCACTTACTGTATGCAATTAGCTAGAAGGATGTTAGTTGACCTATAGTAAACGATCAATAGATGCCCGGAAATCTGTCGAATTTAAGGTGCATAATTTTAATCTGAATCTTTGTAAAGCCTTTTGACATTTCTTGGAATGAATTGATTGGCTAATTCCGATGAACGTTAAAATGGATCGAGCACCTCCCAGTTACACTTGTAACCGTAAATTGGACTTTTACGTCAGTTCACAGTTAGCCTTGAATACTATAGTACTATTAATAAACAGAATGGCCACGGGAACTATATTCACTTTTCACGGTAGGAAAATGGAGGTATCGACATCGAACTATTCCCACCGTCTAGCAGATGCCACCCCCTTCTCGGGATTCACAGAATACACCTTCATGAACACACGTAAATGCTTTCAAGTAGAAGTACGAAGATCCGTGCGAGTTAGAGATTCTTCCGTGTGAGCCAATGCTTCGCCATCATGCGATGGTACTAGAACGTTTTGTTGGACAAATAG
>NW_009798288.1:130834-152769 GCF_000520075.1 Aphanomyces astaci
CACTCGTTGCGACGAGCAATACACTGCTGCTTCTTTGTCTATAATAGCGATGGCTCTAAAGTGAGTACTTCCATGTATCACGTAGCTATGCACAACTGCCGTGACGCTCTTGTAGGCATGTATGGCGGGACAGGGTCAAGTGTTTCTAGTTGACACTCTAATTAAATACTTGTATTTTTTTGTTTGAGATTGAAAAAAACTGACCAGACTTCAGCATTGAGACATGTAATAAAATATAGAGACGAATATTATCATATCCAATCATACAAGGCCAACACGAAATATCGAGATGCTATTGGCTAAAAGTCAGACAGTCTCATAATTTGGTGCCGTGTCAACAATTGATGCATTACCTTACTTTTGTTGTTTCATCCAATTACATACTTAGTCTCTACCACTGTCGGCCCTCGCGAGGAATGTCTTAAAAATGATAATCCAAACTCAATTAATCTACCACTGTAACATAGTTGTACGTTCTTTAGAATGTCCCAAACCACTGGGAAGTACCGCATGTGTTGACGAGCATCGGAGATTGACCTTTGGGTTGACGCGAATGAACTGAAAGGCATTCAGATTTAGACACGTAGAAATACCTCCAAAACATGTGGTTTGCTTTGGTTGTTGACGAAGCTCTCTGTGAATGTCCAAGACCAAATGATTTAAAGCGCATTTGCATGCGTCCTCGCAGTCAACAACGGGATAATGGCGGCAAGTGAAGCATCGCCCTATCTTGTGGGAGCATGTCATTCAACTCGGTTGGAGCTGTTTCTCGATGATTTAACCTCGCTGTTCTATCCCAACGAGCTTGGGACAATGGGGATTTACTTCCTGGATCGGAACAAAGTGCAGATGTGATGTCCGAGTACAGTAGTATTATCAATACTCTGATTAAAATCAGATTTGAGCTACTATGGGAACAGCCTTTCGACCGGAAAAGGCCAGTGTGGTTATTAACAATATATAGGATAATTGATTATCTAACTATATATGACTAATCCATTTTGAGTTCTACAAGTATGCAAAAACGTTACTGACATTTTTACTGGCATTCCATTGGAAGAAAGAACCAAAATGTGTCCAATGACATGCGCAGGGACGGCCGTTGAATCCATCGAGGGCCCATGCGCCATGCAAGTTTTCGCGGTTGTTCCGGCCTCCGAAAGCGTGCAAATGGCATGTGAAGATGGACGAATAGTCAAGGACACATTCCGAAATCTCTGTGGCTTACTGAGCTCTGTGGACGAAGTTTGAAAATCATAGTATGACCAAAATTTGTACATTCTGCCCTGGCCTGCCTGTTAATAGTAGTACGCTATACTTTGAAGCAATGGGACTCTTAATACTTTGTCGATATGAAACGTATTCACTAGCGTTTATATGTAATTAAATTAGTTTCGTCATGAAAAGTGTTTCGGACATCTGGCAATCAACAGGTTACCATATACAGAACGGTACTATTAGTACTACTAGTACTACGGTACAGTACTGTAGTACAAGTACCTACCGTAGACTTCTGGTACATACAGGATACTTACGACCACGACCCACAGGTCCTGCTTCTCATGGCATCGCTAGCTAGATATATGAGTGATGTGGTAAGTACCGGTAGCTCCATTATGTAGCTCACCAGCGCATCGCGGGTCAGATGAAGAGGATGCAATGGCCATATAATACTCATCTACAGTTGAATCATTGTACAGTACGTCAGCACATCTGGTTGACACACATGCAGCCGATGGATGCGCTAGCCAGTATACAAACCTCCATATCTTTTCCCACCACATGTCACGACCACGTGCTTGAAGTCCTCGAGTTTATACAAATATCTCGGGGATGTTCCTCCGATGTTCCTTCATGTCGACACCACAGTCAGTTCATTTGAGAATTTCCACCATGCTGCGAACCGTGGCTACGATGACGGTTGCTGTCGTTATTGGCCTAGCCGACGCTACGGCTGCCAGCTCCCACAAGATCCCGACCCTTCCTGGCTACAACGACGCCAAGCCCATCAACTTTGATCAGTATGCCGGCCACATTCCGCTGCCCAGCAACGGCCAAAAGATGTTTTACTGGCTCGTGGAATCCGAGTCCAATCCATCCACGGACCCGCTGGTGCTGTGGCTCAATGGTGGCCCTGGCTGCTCGTCTCTCGGTGGCTTCTTCACCGAGTTGGGTCCATTTGTCGTCCAGAGTGACTTGAGCGTCAAACGTAATCCGTACGCGTGGAACCGCAAGGCCAATATGGTGTTCTTGGACTCCCCAGCGGGCGTTGGCTTTAGCCAGCCGGTGCTCAACGCGTCCGAGTACACCGACGACGTGACCGCCGCTCGATCGCGCGAGTTTCTCAAGCAATTTCTGGAGCTGTACCCTCAATACAAGAACCGCGACTTTTACATCACGGGCGAGAGCTACGCCGGCATGTACATTCCGTTCCTTGTCTATAACCTCGTCACAGACCCCGTGGAGAATCTCCACTTGACCGGGTTTGCCATTGGCAACCCGTACACGGACCAAAAACTTGACGGTACACTGACACATCCTGTACAAGTGTGAACATGTGTACGTATTATTGTAGACGGGTCGTACATGGATTACTACTACAGCCACGGGCTCGTGTCTATTGAAACATACCGAGCGATTCAAAACGACTGCCAACCGTCCGAGTTATGGCTATGCCAAGACGGACACCCTGGCTGCTCGGCTTTGTGTGCTGCCACGTATGCAGCCGCGGAACTAAGCATCGACTTTGACGAGATGAATCCGTACTACATTTACGGTGACATTTGTCTCCTTCAAGCCAACCAGACAAAAGCGCTCCGGCTCCAGAAGAACCACATGATACGGCCGCTCACTCATCGCGGCACCATTGATCCTTGCACCGATACCTTTACAACCTTATACTTGAACCAGCCCCAAGTTTTGACGGCGATTCACGTGGATGGGGGGGCTAGCCAGTCGTTTTCTGATTGCAGCGACGGCGTCATTGAGCTGTACTCGTCTAGCTTGACTGTGCTGGACAAATACCCCACGATCCTCCAAGCTGGCTTGAAAGGTCTCATCTACAGCGGGGATGCCGACGCCATTGTCAACTTTATCGGCACCCAGCGCTGGCTCACAGACGATGGGCTTAACCTGACCGTGACTGAGAAGTGGAAAGCCTGGATTGGCCCGGACAAACAACTGTCGGGGTACACTGAACGGTACACCAACTTGACGTTTACGACCATCAAGGGCGCTGGCCACATGGTGCCAGCCACAAGACCGTTGCATGCATTGTACTTGTTCGAGTGTTTTGTGTACGGTCAAGTGGCGTGCGACTCATTTGCGTACCCGAAAGACCCCACCGAGTACTTAAGTGGCGCTGACTTGACAGCGCCGGTGACTAGTAGTACTAGCGAAGCCAATTTGGTGTACTTGTGGTGGGCCCTGGGTGGGGTGGCGATGGTGGTCGTGGGTGTGCTTGGCTGGCGATATGTCGCCACCCAGAAAACCAAGAAGGAAAACGCCAAGTATACTGAATTGACATCTGAAGTCAAGCCCGTGTACTCCACCTAAGAAGAATATAGCATCGTCTATATTTTTACAAGTATAACCGATGCAATGTCTTCGTTTTGGAGGTTTCACACACTGTAAGCTTATGGTATTTCATTGATTACCGGTAGGTGAGCGGAAAGAAATGTATATTGTGTACATGTACGGATAACACGGATAACTTGGCGAATACCCGTAGGACAATTTTATCCGACATTAATGTTATTGGTTAAAAGTTCAATACGTCGTAGGGTTTCATTGGTAGATGACTTTTCATTTTCAATACAAAGACCAAATGTCGTATGTTGGTTTTTATTGAAGTCTCTGACAAGGTGAGGACTTGAACCGTAAGGGTTGCCATGTGTATTGCGTGCAGAGGCTGCAACATGGATTCGAACCCTTCCTCGCGGTTCATGTCCTCGCCTTGTCAGGACATGAACCGTGAGGACACGGCGTGGCTCCTGATGTCACGTGTATTGGGTGCAGAGGCTTTATGTCACGGCTGGCCCCCATTTGCGTGAAGACGTTAAAGTCTGCCATGGACAAGGTCACACGTAATGTGGAGGCCAAAATCGCAGCAGAACTCCCCGACGTATTTGGGCTTTGTATTGACGGGTGGACCGATGGCTCGAAGCACTTTTGCACGATCTTCGCAACGTACGCTGTGGCCAATGTGCGCCATACACCTCTGCTCGCAATGTCGCCACTCTTGAAGCCCGACAGCATGGATGCCGACCCTCACATCGCTTTCATCGCGGAAACACTTGACCTCTGTGGCATAGAGCTGGCAAATCTCGCCTTTGTCACTGGCGACAATTGTTCTACCAACGTCTCTATGGCGGCTAAAATGGGCGTTCCTCTTGTCGGGTGCTACTCGCACAACTTCAACTTGGCCATGAAGGCATTGTTGGTGCTGTACGAAAGCGACCTGTTATCCATACACGCAATTATGACGAGGCTTGGTCGACTCCGCCCAGCTGGTGCAGTTACGCGCTTCACTGACTTATTGCCAGTTTGTCGAAACGTAACGCGGTGGTCATCGACATTTCAAATGGTCCAACGCTACCTAGCGCTGTTACGATTTTTACCGGAGGTCTCAGGGGTGCGAGATCTGTTGTTGCTCAGCGGACAGAATACTCGTGTGAAAAAGCTCTTCTTTGTGCTTGAGCAATTCAAAAGCGTGACAAGACAACTCCAAGCGGAAGATCTTGACATGGCGGATGCACGGACTATGTTTCATGGACTACACTGTCGGCACCCAACGTTGCCATATCTGGCTTTAAACGCGGAGATCCACCACTGTCCTAACTTTGACAATGGTGTGGCGAAGGTGTTGTCGTTACGCGAAGACGAGCTGACTACTGCTGAGAAGGCTGCATTGGTCATGTTCCTGTTGGACCCTGACAGTGTTGCAGTACCCAGCACGCCGTTGAGTTACGCGGACGAACGTTTGGCTCCAAAACGTCGCCGAATGGGACCAACAGCAAGCAAGTACTGCTGCTTGAAGTTTGTCCTTCCAACGACCAACTTGGTCGAACGGCTCTTCAGCGTCGCGCAGTACATATTGACAGACCATAGAAAGCACTTGTATCCGGTAAATTTCGAGATGATCATATTCCTTCGCGCGAATACATTGTATTGGAGTGTTTTCTCCCTCATGTAATAATATACTACATAATTTGAACAATTATCGATATGTTGCATTAGAAAACAATTATTTATTATTGAGGTCGTCGAATATCGTGAAATCTATTGGCCGAGGCGGCATTTTAGATAGTCACAATAAATATATTTTTTCGGAAGCCTGCTGACCACAGCTCTTGGTGTGTCCCATGGAGGCGTGGGTACAGGAGTCCTGTCACCTCCAGGGACGTTGCAATGGCTTTAATTTCCATTGATGAATATAGAAATGGTACAGTTAAAGATGCCATGACGAAGATACGTGAGCGTCAGTACAATGGTAAAAGAGCGTATCGTGGTCGGCGACCCCTCGCTTTAGTAGACACACCAACGTCAGCATGCTGCAGTCTACTGCATCATTCGTGAGTTTACCATCGACAGCACGTCCCAAAATGTGGCACTGCCAGTTCGCCTGGTGTACAGTACATCAACTTGATCTCGGTGTCGGGGACGACAGGTTGGCGAGCTTCAGTGGTGTCGTCTCCGTGACGCATAGCCCCGAGTATATGTACAATTTCATTGCTAGGTTGATAAGTATGTCGTATGTAGCACCCATCGTAACTCCAATTGTGCGAAATGGTGGGTCAGTGAAGTTGTTGCTAACGTTAATGCAGTTGTTTAACGCAAGCACCGGAACACAAACTCCTTCGAGCCCCAGTGTAATGGCCCTGGCAACACCGGGTTCCTGCGAATTCACATAGATCAACATGCCGTGTGCGTCGGTGGACGTTCGAACGACCTGTCAAAAGATGTCGTTTATGTATGTACATCAAGCACAACAGCTACTTCTCTGTTCTCGTACTAGTCAAAACTCCTCATCTTGTTTGCTTATCTTTGTTCTCGGGATGCTGAGTCGAGGTCATGGTTGTTTTCGGGATATGCTGTGTCAAAGTCTTGGTTATTGTAAGTTGATCCGACTGTGTTTTCAACAAATAGTAAGCTGTATATATTCAATGTGAACGATAAGTTGCTCCCACGTCAACTACATCGCCCAATCGGATTGTCTAAAAAATAACTGACCAATCAAAATTCAACTAGTTGTGGGTTATCCAATCACCGACTTCAAATTTGTCGGTTTGATGTCGGATGCCACCTACATGTACTAATAGCACATTAACCAGAAAAAGCAAGGTGAAACAGGGGCAGCTAAATCCTATTGAGGTAGGATTTAGTCTGCTAAAGCGCTGGATTCACAAGTATCCCATGGCATTTCGCTTCAATGTTCGTGCTTTATTAGATGTGGCGATTGTAGAGTGCACCAAAAAAAGAGAGGATATGATACAATATGTATCGCCATTGCGGTTATGATACTACAGCGTTAGACCAAGAAACATTTCTCCGAGAATATGGCAACAAAAAAATATAGCAGTGCACCACCCACGGCTGTGAACTGCGTCTTGCAGCTCCTTGTACATGTGGTTCTTTGCGTTGTCCAAAATCAAAATTGAACGCCGCAGCGGCCAAGGATTCAAATACGACAGAATATTTTTGACCATGACGCCGTGAAACGTAGCATAATCAAATGTTCCTAAAAATTCTAATAAATATAAATTAAGACATGGAACGCCAAAAATATTATACCATCCACATAATCCCACGCTAAAAATGCGGACTTTGTAAATGCCGCTAGTGCTGACACCCGCTGGCCGGGAGTGAATGGTAATTCTATAATCGGCTTTTTGTTGCGCTTCGACCAAGCGTACTTGCGAAACGAATCACGTCCGTCTTTGGAAGTCTCGTCGACAAAAACAAGCTGGTCAGGGTACGAGTAGTAAGGGCTTAATCGCCGATAGTAATCGCGTAGCTCTAAATCGGCAGACTCTCGCACTCGTCGGTCTAAGACTAATTACACACGAATAAATACTGAAAATATATTCGAAACTTTAATACCTTTTCGCGTCAAACCTAAGTAATGCATGAGTGCTCTACATATCGTTACCGCAGATACAATCTTGAGCGTCGGAAACTGGTGTCGCAGTGCGTCTTCAAGCTCCTCGATGTAGAAGCATGGATGGACTGTGGCGTACTCGTTCAACCAGTCTCTGACGTCAGTAGGCCAGCGTGACTCCGTCGAGCGCTTCGTCAACTTAGTCACATTGCCCGTAGATATAAACATCGTGTTGAATCTTGCTACGCTACGTCGTGAGAGTCCAAGTATGAGGCGAATGACGTCAACTAAATGCCATAAACTTGGACAAGCACAACACATCTCCAACGCATGTCGATGCTGATCATTGTAAAACAAGTTGAATAAGATAAAACCGTACACCTAATGTAAATTCGTTTGAAACCATTGGAATATTTTATGCAAATTGTTTGACATTACTACAAACTAATGTGATCAATGCCCTCAATGTTCACGCTTGGTCCGACTACTTCCCCCACTATTGGTTCCCGAAGGATGGTGTCAAGTCGAATGGAGGAATTCCTAGTATGCTGCGGAGATCTTCAACGGACAGAAAACAATTCACCGGGCACTAGCCATCGTGCCAAACCGAAACGAACCCTACGGTACGTTTCCGTGGTCGGGGTACCGGCATTCGTCGGCATGACGTGAATCCGTAAGGTCAATATGACCGAGTTGCTGCATTGTAGCATTTGCGGGAATTTCAACGGGGGCGGTCGGCGGCAACCTTGCCGTCACAACCGTTGCATAGTCGATTTGGAGAGGGCCAAGGAGAAGGCTCTGGTCTTCAATGTATCCCGCAACGCGGGTTGCCGCAGTCACGAGGTTGTTAGAAGTTGCTCGTCTAGTAGCGGTGCTGGTATCCTTTCTATTTCGTAATTTACACTAATTTAATAATCGGGACATAATTTTGACATATTCATATATTTCGAGTTTTTTACCGACGTAAATGAACAGCAACAATGTGAACGATGCTTAGGCATTGCGGACCTTGCTTGCGTTGTCCCAAACTCGCCGTTCCACGTCATTGTGGTTTAGCAGTGTGAGTTTGACTTACTTGTCTTGTGTTGTGTTGGCCGCAACCTTTACATAAAATTCCTTTGGACCTTCCGGGTCCCACAGAAGCTTCGCGTTCGACGCGTCAGCGTGGTAGTCGGCGATGTGGACGCCCAGGGCAGAAACAACACCAAACGAAGTATCGCTGGCCACGGTGAGCTCGGTCGGCTTACCAACGCTCGTTCTACTCTTGCCCAAGGGTTTATCTACCTTGGCAGTGATGTGGCACCGAAAGTACTCGTTCAATCGATCCCGCTGCATGTTGGCCTTGTCCACTTTGCCAGTGAGATGGTCCAGTAAATAACGACCTGACTTTATGTCGCTCATGTGCCAGACTCTCGATTTGTGTTGCTTAACGTATGGTTTTAATTTTGTCATCCATTGATTAGTGCGCTAAAACAATGGGCAAATTGGATGAAAAGCACAATAGATATTAACGTAAACTAAATTAGATATCCACGGTATTGTGCAACGCTCACAGACCGGAAAGCTTTCACTCATCCCAGCAAAGAAGGAGAGCACATTAAGAAAACCGTCGCGTACCACTTGGGCGAGTTGCAGCGGTGATTCGCCTCTGGTGATCTTAACGAGGACCTTCTCTGTAACATAGACGAGACGCGCTTTGTAATCAACGTCGACAACGGTTCCTACACTGGATTTTGTGGCGACACTGATGTAATGTATGTAGACGTAGTCTCTGCTGGGGTCGAAATGACCATGATGGTGTACATTACTGGTGGGTCGCGCGCGCGAATCGGACTTCCAATCATGATATTCCAAAACCTAAACCGATCATACCCCATTCAGGGCCCCCCAGACAATGTACCTGGTGCCTCCTACCTATCAGAACCCAAAGGATGGAATGATATGAAGATTGGATACTATAAGTGGTATAAATCATAAATAGATTCTACATACGAAATATCAAGACGGTTATGTTCGTCGATAATTGCGGCGGTCACAACGGCAGTGGAGAATTGGGTTCGATTCTCCAAACAACCAACACTGAGTTGCAGTGCTTTCCTCTGTGCGCAACAGACCTTGTCCAACCGGCCGAGTCGTTTATGATTTCCAAAATCTAGGTCGAATGGATACGTCTGTGGAGGTCGAGAAGATGCGAATGATCCAACAAGGCGATTGATCCGACAATTTTCGCTCCGTTGGGGTGTGGTCTGGCAAGCTGCAGAATCCAGGGAACGGCTTTTCCTAGAGCTAGTGACGAAGTCAGTAAGGGCCATTAATGCCATGCGTGACGGTGTGGGTCTTTCGTACGTTCGCAAGGCAATCATCCGATGTAGTATGGCTGTGGACATTTGTGGACGTTGGCGTTAAGGTCAACTCACCTTGGAACTGCAGAAAATCGTTGAGAAGCATCGAACACACTTTAATGGCTCCCCTGTACCGGTAGAAGAACCAGTACTCAAATAACATACTCCAGAGAATATGTTTGCGTAATGATCATCTGACATTTTCAGCACTAATTATCCACATTCAGATATAATGCGGCCCTTACTAATTCTCCAAGCTCTTAATTAGTGCGGATTCTAACACACATGCAACAGGTCTGCCTGGTGAGGATGTTGAAAATTCGTGCGGTCCGCACTAATTACGGTCAACGGAAATCTTCACCCAGTGGTACTTCGATTTGCATTTAGAATTTGTACGTATGGTGCTACATGGTAGAACTCCACGTCATCTTCTTGTTCCATCGCGTAGATATCTTTCGTCGTCCACGACATTTCAACCCGACAACTTTATGATTGGTCAAAATGTATCCCCAGAATGCAATTTTGATTGCCGAGCTGTGAGACTTCTCCAATAACCTCATTTCACAAAAGACCAAGATCACATCACTTCATTCGCCCCTCGCGCTTTCGCTTGCGGACTTCAGACAAGATATTGCTGTAAGAGCTGGTGTGACCTACATATGCAGCCTCAAACATCTCATAACTAACATACTTTGAAAAGGCAAGCGAAGAGGTCAAGCGCCCAGAGTATTTCCGGCGGTTGGCCCGGACCATTTGTTTGTTGAACAATGGCGGGGTTGAAACAACCCGTCCGCCGGGTCTCCGGTAAACGATTTTGTCCATGCTTCATTTGCTGACCGTGCAGTAGTACAACTGCGTGCGAAACGAAGCTATCCAGCGTCATTTGACGCTTCGACTTGGCAGCCACAGGCAGCGGCAGCGTGCGGGCGACATCGGCGGCGACGACAGCGGCAGGTAAAATATGCACGTTGTTTTGGAGGGACTTGACAATTGCGTTGCAGAGGTGTTGTACGTTGATTTCGGCGACAGTTGAGTTGCTGGTGTTCGTGTGCGTGCTGATGCGTACTAGTAGTAGATGCCTTGGATCGATTTCGTTTGTACTGCTGCGTGTAATAAGAGTCACAGCATGTCTTTGCACCATCCCATCTGCACCATGCTATGACCTCTCTGAAATTGAACCGACGCTCTGGGGACTCGAACACTCGGTAAAAACTTCGTCCACGACGCACGCTGTGCAACGTAATTCCTAAAAAATATTGCAGAACTATTATACTTCGAAGTATACCATGTGAAAAAAATATGTGAGCAAAAAATACCTGTAGGAAGGTCGGAGCACTTTTCAACTGCACTTTTAATGAACAGACGGGCTTGATTTTGATCAAGAAGTGTGTACCAGTTGAACCTGGGGTCCCAGACGATTTGAGTATGTAGGCAGGAAAAACAAACGACTTGACTGTGAAGGCTAAATACGGACTGGCCGGATTGTAATCCGAAAACAACCCACACACACGCAAGCACGTAAACGACTTCTCGTCGACGAGATGGTAGATTTGGCAGTTATTTTACTCACTGGCCTTTTTGTGCAAACGACGTCGGAGCGATACATACTAGCTGTCGCCATCATGTTGGAGGGCGACGTCGTTCCACGTCAGGTTTAGCATTTGGCTGATACGAAAACAGCCAAGGTAGCTCGCGCGGTGACGCAGTGCTGGTTTGCCGGTACTGGTCGGTGGGTGCACCAGCTGGTGGATACCGCAATAGGCCGTCTTGGATGTACAGCAGCCCGTTGGCACACGTTGGTGGCATTCGACGTGAGCGTGGTCGGCGTTGTGCCAATGAATATGTCCGTTTTCGTCGATGCAGACGGTGGTTCCGCCGGTTGTGGCGCAGTGCCGGTGCCGAAGAGTATTTACACGTATATGACAGTCTGTGGTTGACAGCGGTTGGGTCGTGTTGGTAACCGGGTTAGAAGGTAGGTCCTGTGCGGTCAGTGGTGTGTAGTCGGTCAGCTTGGACGTGATATCGCCTCGGTGCGCCACATTGAGACGAAGAGTAACTTTCGTTTGGCGACAATGATGCTCGGATTGATGGATGTTGCTCTTTTCATGACCGAGCGACAGGGCCAATAGGTTGGCGTATCTGGCCTGTGGTAGCCACCGGAGATGTCGTCAACTGTGGCTTCGTCTCGGGGACCGTACTGTCCTGTTTGCCTGGCCGATTGTGGTTACCTTGACCCGGCTAACGTGATACGTGATATGCGACGATTTGCGCTGGTGGTGACCAAAACGTTTTCTGCGGCGTTTGCACCGGCATTGCGGTAGCTTTGCGCACTTTGCTGGCGCAGCGGAAGAGACGGAGGGAATGTCGGTGCGTGGAGTGGCGGCTGGACAGTTGATTTGTCTGCACGGATCGCGGCGCCCCGCCTGTGGGTTATAAGGTAAATTCCGAAATGGAAGAAAATATAAGAAATTCTCTATGTAATCGTGCATAGTTTATTCAAATATTGACCAAACTATACGGATTCGAAACGAATTGACCAATCAATGCTAGGCAAATCCAATGTGACAATTTTTTCGCGAATAGATATTCGTGAAAATAATCAGCTGGAAAGTATTGCGGTGTACTATAGTAGGTTCAGTTGAAGTCCACCAACTTTATTCCATATAAATAGACTGATTCCAGTAGTGAGTACTACTAGTAGTGACACTAAAACCAGTGTGACACACTGCTGAAGTCAAACGCAGTTTGGACAAGCGAGAAGCATAAGCAAACGTTGTGACATCAATAAATTCTCCTTGATACAACAACTCCCTGTAGACCTGTAGTACTCCGAAGTATACTGTAGCTGAACAGTTAATTATGAAGTCGAGATCCAACCACGCGATTTAACGCGGATTTCAGCACGATGTCAAGAGGAATAGACCGGTCAAGGCGGGTTATGTTCAACATTGTCGTTCGGTGACATCAAAGGTTTGCTTCGAGTAACTAATGCCTCATCTTGGCAAGCAAACTACGTCGAATAGGCCTGCAAACAATGTTGGCTAGGTCATATCTCTTAGTAATACTGTACTATCCACGGATAGTACCTCGAAGTAAGGACATATAAATCCTTAGTATAATTGAGGACTAATGCACTAGACTTCGTCCTATATTTTTCCAAGCGCACAGTGACTTTTCCTTAGATTTTCTTCCAAAGTACTTCCTTCGTATCTCAAAAAGAGTGAGGATGTTGTGGCTTTTAAAATTATATGAAATAAACTATGCATCATTTTATAAAATGTTGCTCTTGGTCATATTTTTATTAAAAATACTGCATGCACCCCGAAACATCCTATGATCTACTGTAAAGCATTCTGCGTGGCCTTCAATTTTGAACGTAGGTACTGTATATCGTTTCTCAACTGCGCTCTCAAACACATTTGAGCCACAGTGCGCGCAATGCATGTAGATTATGATAGCCTCACATTATTACCTGCACTTTCATCTATGCTGTGCCTTCTACTCCCCTTTGCAGTTTCATTCTACCGAACACACTCCGCCACTACATGCTTGTACAGAGAACTGCGCACGGTGGCACTCGCAAATAAATAGAAGTTTGTATCGCTGGTGAATCAGATGGAATTTATTTTAAATAAAAATCTGTACTTCAACATTTTCTCATTCTCGTCTGATTGGTTGTATTTTAGCCAATAGGTCGCTTTTTAGCCAATACCCGTGATCGAACTCGGGACAAATTGCAATGACCGGTACGGTCGTTTTGCAATTACAATATTCGAGGACACCTTCGCGATTTAATTCGTCGTACAATGGGTAAGCTGGAGAAATGCTGGATGACTATTGCAAGTAGCACTTTGAGTGTGGGGGGTGAAGGTTCGCATGGGGCCCCATGGGTAGTGCGATCTTTTGGCATACAGTATTTAAATTTTAACACATATATATATCACACAACCTCCAAGTATTTACATTTATTACACTAAATCTCAAAAAATTGAAACGCTTTTTCAAAAGATTTCCGAAAGGAGTCTTCCTTCATATCCTCCGATACCTTGATGGAGCGCTTGATCATAGCAAGGCGCTTTTCTGCGGCAGTGATAACCTTGACCTCCTTGTTCTATTCGTTGCGGCACATTTGTTTGAATGACCCCATAACACCCACATCCAGGGGTCGAAGCACACTCGTCGTGTTTGCCAGTAGCGGCTGTAGGTATGCACTACAAAGCAACACGTCTTCAAGGATCTTGTAGGAATTCTTCGACACATGGCAGGTAAAGTTGTCCGCAAGCATGACTGAGGGGAAGTCCACTTCGGGCTGCAATATTTCACAAAGGTAGAACGACCACACACGCTTGCCCATGTAGGCCTTCTTTTGCACAGCATCCACCGGGCCGGGTGGGTACGTTGGGAGCTCGTCGACTTCAATCTCACCCCCGGAGTTCCTTTGACAATGATCAACAGCGGCATCATCGTACCTCCACATAGTTTTCTTATCATGCTTAACGTTTGCAAGCAATACCATCAGCCCGAACTGATAATTCCGCAGTGATCTTGTCAGAGTGCTTCTGTGTCACCTGAAGGCGTGACGGATCACCAATCTTCGCCAACGTACGTCCTGGTGGTGTAGCGTAGGACACGAAATTTTCATCAATATTGATCACGCACGTTTGGGAAGATAGCCGAACTCGACATGGAATTCGGCTGAGAATGTTTCATGAACAGCAAGATGTTCTCCTTAAGCCAACTTCGCATGACACGGCACTAGGTTACTGAAGCCTTGGAGATTGGCGAACCGGGGGCACCACTGGACCAGACACTTTATGCGCGATCGTCGTTTGACTTGTCGGCGAAGTACGCTGATAGCCATTAAGTCTGGTAGGACTTCACCCACGTTACCAGGTGAGCCGTGATGAGAAAGTGCTCACCGTCTCGGATTGACTCCATAAAGTCCACCAAATCGCTTGAAAAGGTATGGGACTCGCCTCGTCCTTTGCCTTGCAACATCACCCGGCCGCCGTTGTGCGTGGTGCCCAAGTATGTCACCTGATGTCTCTTCTGTTCACGAAACGTGTCCTCCGGGATGTTGAACGACCTTGCGAAGTGTCCGCCACTTGCACCTGAGCCAAACAGTGCATGCATCTGCAGGAATACACGGATTTGGCGGTCCGTATATCTGCCCTTATGACTCTGAGCCACACGTCGAGGTGGTGCCATTGTGAAAATCTTGACTGACAAGTTTGAGTTTTGAATCAGTCAATAGAATTTGAGTATTTCATCTTTGATCAAGTCAATCATGGCGTTTAAATCAATTCCCCCTGATTGGCTATAATTTGGTTAAAATTTAGTCGAGTCAGTTCAACATATAATTATAAAAATACTACGTAGTATTTGCTATTCAACTCTGCGCGAATTCCCACGCACTCCTCTGTATACAGTAGTTCTGAATGTCTTGTCCAGAATACAAGCAACTTCAGGACTCAAGCTTTAAGTTCGTCGTCGAGGTGCGACTGTTTGTATCTTCGTTTCCAGAAACGTTTTCGCCGTTATCAAGTGTGGTCACATTTTACGCGTCGAGACTCTTGATGTGTACTCGAGAGGAATTGGCTCATTTGTGTGTGAAACACGGACCCAATAGTAAACACTCACTCTCTGATACGGAGAGTATCGTCGTGCAAAGTGTTTCGGGCCATTACATTCCCTACCAATGACCATTACATTGGGCAATCTACAGCACTGGTTTTTTAGGGGAAACTATGGGAAAACGTTCAAGAAATCTGAATACCGTTCAGCCAAGACTGAAAACCGTTCAAGCAAATTTTCTTCCCGTAACCCTGTAACCCCGGGACTTCGTCCTACCCCCGCGTGCATAAATGATGATAATCCAAACTCAATTAACCCCGCGTGCACATACTTCGAAGTATAATGCTAAATCCCCAGGGTCAGTTGTTGTGGTCAGAGTACAAAAAATATGCCTAATCTAACTAGAGTTTACATTGTTAATAGTTGAACGGTTTTCAGTCTTGGCTGAACGGTATTCAGATTTGTTGAACGTTTTTCAGGGTTTGTCGTTTTTCAGGTTACCATATACTGTACAGTCCGGTACTAACGTTATTAGTACTACTGTCCTAACGGTGCTGTGAAAGACCTTCTTTGGTTAACTTAATAGCCAATAAATTGATTTGATTTTAGTGTGTCTACCCCATTCGAGATTTTAGTCCAGAACCAATCATACTAGAATCAACGAAAGGAACCCAACGGATGCTCATTGAGTTGCTGTGGTGGAGTAAGGGGTGAACGCGATGCCATGCCACCTCAACGTTGGTGCAGATACGATCGTATGTGCCACGCGTATCGAAGGTGTCGCGTGAACCATGCGCCAAGAGTCGGAGTTTCTGGACAATAGTCCAAGTGTTGCTAGGTACTAGTACGACAAAGTGGTTTGTAATGGAGGAGCGGTAGCTACGGCCATCGGTCGACGAGAAAACGGCTTCGATGGCAACCCCGCAACAGCAACATACAGCACAAGGGCGTCCGTCATCCATACGACGTCGTTGACAAATTTTTGATTGGATACAGCTTATCTTTGTTTACACCAATCAATATGCATTCTACCTGGTTCTCTTGCGAATGACCTTCAGGAGGTCATTCGCAAAAAAGTGTTTGCGAATGAGGTAGAATGAAAAATACGACGATTTGATTGGCTCTACCCATTCTGAGTTTAGTCGGAACAGGTTCTTAAGACCATACTCCACGGTCCTCTTCTCTTAACTCAAAGGTCGTGGTGGATCCCCTAATTTCCGCAAGGATTTATATGTCCCTCCTGGGGAATCCGGATATCAAGGGAGACAAGGACCGAACTTCGAAGAAGATCGGTCGAAGCACGAGGTATGAAGCGTTGAGCGAAGTAAAAACCGAAGATTACACACCGCCTCTGGTGGAGCAGGTGGGTTACAATTGGCGAAGCGGTTCCACATGTGGTTGGAAAGTCTTAAAAATGATCATCCAAACTCAATTAACCACGGTCCTGCTTCTCATGGCATCTCTAGATACCGGTAGATACCGGTACATGAGTGATGTGACAAGTACTGGTAGTTCCGTATAGGTCTTTTGGTAATGTCATGACCCATTTTAACGGAACATTATGGGATATGATGATTACGCTCATAGCATCGTTTTAGGGTTTACCTTGGGGTAAAAGGGGGTTATTTGAGATAACCGTGATATTCTGGGGTAAAAGGGGGTTAAGTGCCTCGTCATGCCACTACCAAAAGACTTACTTCGAAGTATACAGTTTGAGGGGTGTTGTTGTGTTCGAGTGAATGTGCACGGGTACGTCACCTTTTTCCTAGTACTACTATAGTAATACTACTGTCATCCGTTAACCCTTCAACACTGTAAAATGGGTCCTGCCACGTCGAAAAGATCATCTCGTAGTTCCATACTGTAGCTCACCAGCCTCGCGGTTCAGATGTACATATGTACAGTAGAATCAGTCAGCACAGCACACTCACAAGCAGCCGTTGATTGCAACAGCATACAAACCCCAATATATTTCCCATCACACATGTTTGAAGTCCTGGGGTGTATATACGATCTCAGGGATGTTCCTTCGTATGTATCGACGCCACAGTCAGTTGAGAATTTCAATCATGTTGCGAACCATGGCTATGATGACGGTTGCTGTCGCTCTTGCGCTAGCCGACGGTACGGCTGCCAGCTCCCACAAGATCACGACCCTTCCTGGCTACAACGACGCCAAGCCCATCAACTTTGATCAGTATGCCGGCCACATTCCTCTACCCAGCAACGGCCAAAAGATGTTTTACTGGCTCGTGGAATCCGAGTCCAATCCATCCACGGACCCGCTGGTGCTGTGGCTCAATGGCGGCCCTGGCTGCTCGTCTCTCAATGGCTTCTTCACCGAGTTGGGTCCGTTTGTGGTCCAGAGTGACTTGAGCGTCAAACGCAATCCGTACGCGTGGAACCGCAAGGCCAACATGGTGTTCTTGGACTCCCCGGCGGGCGTTGGCTTTAGCCAGCCGGTGCTCAACGCGTCCGAGTACACCGACGACGTGACCGCCGCTCGATCGCGCGAGTTTCTCAAGCAATTTCTGGAGCTGTACCCTCAATACAAGAACCGCGACTTTTACATCACGGGCGAAAGCTACGCCGGCATGTACATTCCGTTTCTTGTCCATAACCTCGTCACAGACCCCGTGGAGAATCTCCACTTGACCGGGTTTGCCATTGGCAACGCGTACACGGACCAAAAACTTGACGGTACACTGACACATCCTGTCCAAGTGTGAACATGTGTACGTATTATTGTAGACGGGTCGTACATGGATTACTACTACAGCCATGGGCTCGTGTCTATTCAAACATACCGAGAGATTCAAAACAACTGCCAACCGTCCGAGCTATGGCTATGCCAAGACGGACACCCTGGCTGCTCGGCTTTGTGTGCTGCCACGTATGCAGCCGCAGAACTAAGCATCGACTTTGACGAGATGGATGCGTACTACATTTACGGCGACATTTGCCTCCTTCAAGCCAACCAGTCGAAAGCGCTCCAGCGCCAGAAGAACCACATGATTCGATCGCTCACTCATCGCGGCACACTGGGGCCTTGTACCGATACGTTCATGACCTTGTACTTGAACCAACCCCAAGTGTTGGCTGCGATTCACGTGGATGGGGGGGCTGGCCAGTCGTTTTCTGATTGCAGCGACGACGTCACTGAGCTGTACTCGTCTAGCTTGACTGTCCTGGACAAGTACCCCACGATCCTCCAAGCTGGCTTGAAAGGTCTCATCTACAGCGGGGACGCTGACTCGGTGGTCAACTTTATCGGCACCCAGCGGTGGCTCACGGACGATGGCCTAAACCTGACCGTGACTGAGAAGTGGAAAACCTGGTTTGGCCCCGACAAGCAACTAGCGGGGTACACTGTACGGTACACCAACTTGACGTTTAAGACGGTTAAGGGAGCCGGCCACATGGTGCCCGCCGCGAGACCGTTGCATGCATTGTACCTGTTTGAGTGTTTTGTGTACGGTCAAGTGGCATGCGACTCGTTTGCGTACCCGAAAGACCCCACCGAGTACTTAAGTGGCGCTGACTTGACGGCCCCTACATCGAACGGACAAGGGGAAGGCGCGGGAGCGGTGGTGTGGTGGTGGCTCGGGTTTGCGGCGGCGGCTGTGGCGGTCGGTGTCTCTGTAGTCGTAATGGTCATGCTCAAGAAGACTCAAATTGACAGGGCCCAGTATGTGGAACTCATGGCTGGACCGCCCAAACCAAAGTATTCTACTTGAGACGGCTTGTAATACAGAGAGAATCAAGTGCATGGGGAAGTGATAGTGGAGAAGTAGAGGGTATTTGGTGACGTGCATATAGCAGGGCTGTGGAGTGATGTACATAGAGTGCTGAGGCTGCCATGATGGCAACGGAGGTGAGTGGAAGACGAGTGTACTTCTAGGTCTACCTTGCATGCACATACATACTCCTTCTGTAGTATGGGAAGTCCTCGGCAACGTCAAGTCGCCAAAAGATGATGGGCACACGCGTCTGGCTGGCAACAAGACGTCCAACAGCTTCATGCTTCCCAGCTACCTACTGTACATGGCGTTGGTGTTTGTCGTAGCGACGTCAGGCGGCCACGCCAACCTCCATCCATGTTCATCAACCATGAACACGAAGGATGCCAGGTGGTGCACGTTTTAAATCAATGGAAAACAATTTAAATCCATACACAACCAAATGGGATACAAACATCAAGTGAAAATACAACACTTGGGAGTATTTTAAAAACTGCGGGAGTGACGAACTCAATCGAGTTCGCGCTGTGTAACAAGTGAACTTGCTTCCATTACAGTACACTGTACCGCAGCTCCGCCGCCGCACCGAGAACGAAGCATGGACCAGGCGCTGCTCATGAAGGAGAAGGGCAACGCTTGCTTTGCCAAGCACAAGTACTCTGCCGCCATCGACTTTTATACTGAAGCCATCGTACTACTATATGTCGCCCCGTCGTCCATCTCACTCTCCATGCCTAGTGTTTGAAGTCGGATGTGGCGGCGTTCTACACCAACCGCGCCCTCAGCTACCTCCACGTACATACGCTCTCCATCTCCTTCTCATCACGCTCGTCGTGACGACAGTCCCCATCTCTCACACACGTCGTCGTCGTCGTCTTGTAGCTCGAGAAGTGGGCGTTGGCGCAAACCGATTGCCGCCGCGCCATTCAACTTGACGCGTCCAATGCCAAAGGTACGATCATCATCAGTATCATCCGCATCGTCGACATGTATACAGTATCATCGATCGTGTCACGTCCCATCTATGTACCTCTTGCCCCCGACCAACTCGACTACATATGTTGTACATACATAGCGCACTACCTCCTGGGCAAGAGTCTATGCCATAACAGCGAATACACTGCGGGCATTGAAGCATTCCAAGCTGCGCTGGCCCTCGCCGCCCAAAGCTCTCAGCTAAAGGTGTCATTCGAGCAGGAAGTGCTGGCGGGGCTGCGCCAGGCCAGGAAACTCAAGTGGCAGGCCGCGCACGACATCCAAACCAGTCGACACGAGCGAGTGACGGCGCTGTTCCATGACATTGTTCACCAGAGTCGCACGCACCAGCTCCACTGCGCCAACACTTCCGCCCCTCAAACCAAAGCGTATGTATATCGGCTCTTGTGCTTAATTTACTAATTATATTATTTGGGTGTAATATGTACGTACAGGTTTAGGGCGGACGAGATGAATTTTTTTATTTATTATTTATTATTTGATTTTTATATATTTATTTTTGTAGAGATATTCACAATGACCACGACACGGTCCTCGCGCACATGATGGAGCTGTTGGAGTTGCAAGTACGTACCTACTAGTACTAGTAGTAGTACTAGTATTATTAGTATCGTCAATCTATGTATGTACATTTTGTAAATCTTTGATTAGATTGAGCCATATATATATATATATATTTAGTAAAAAAATCAAACTTGATTTGTCATCTGTGCAGGATAATCCTACTAGTCAAAATTGGATCGGGTGTAATTCTTTTATATATATGTATATAGTATATATTAGATTAGGCCATATATAAATATAATCAAGCTCGAGTTGTCCTTTGTACGAGATGATCCTAGTAGTCTAAGGTGCACTGCGTCGTATTATATATATATTTAATTTTGTATGTATAGACCACACATATGATATAGTATATAAAACCAAGCTGCAGTTGTCATCTGTGCACGATAATTCAACAGTAGTCTAAATAAGGTGTGTTGAGTGTAATTTTTGGCTCGCGTTTGTCCATTTCTAATGCTTTTATAGAGTGTCCGTTAATGTGCAGAGTTGGTGGTTCGACTTCTCATTATATATATATATTCAAGTACCCTACACTTAACTACCTACGTACCTCTCTTATGGTATTTGCAGCAATATAACATAGATACATAGAAAAATTCAAAAAAATATTTTTTTATAAAGTGAGAGTTCCTGTATTTGGCTACAAATTTCTGGTGCCTTGTGTTAGCAATCGGCTGAGAAGAACCTCGTGCCCGAATACTTTTTATGCCCCATCGGCATGGACATCATGGAAGACCCGGTGACGACCCCCAATGGCGTCAGCTACGACCGCAAGTGGATCGAAGCACATGTAGCGCGATCCCAGATTGATCCTTTGACAAGGGAAAGTCTCCGCGCTAGCCAACTGCGGCCAAATGTATCGCTTCGCCACGCGATAGAAGATTTCTTGACCAAGTACGTACGTTCGTTGCCCTGTTGCTCGAGTAGTACTAGTAGTAGTACTAGTAGTAGTTATACTAACCAAACTCGTTTGTGGATAGGAATCCGTGGGCGTACGAGCAATAAATAGGAGGTACTAGTAGTAATAGCTTGTACTACTAGTACATGTGGTTGATGGTTCAGATTAAATAAAAAAGAAAGACGGTTTTGCATCATTTTATTTCTATTAATAACGTTATTAATAGTACTCCGGAGTATTAGTAATAGTACTACGTATTAACAGTAGTACTTACTACGATCGTTGCGACGAGAACACGCATTATACACCAATCCACGAAGAGATTCGAGTTTGAACGATTTGGATTGGAGGAAAATATATTCAGTCGATTAGTTGGTGTATTAATAGAAGATGTATTAGTAGTATTGTCGATTTGATACAAATTTGAGGGCCGACCAAACCGATCCACAATCGATCTGATTGGTTGAATTTCATTGAGAAGGTTTTGGTTGGCTAATAATTTTGAGCTCATCTCGCCATAACACGAAATTTCACTCAATACTATTGGAGATGTTATTTTGCAGATATCAGTCGCCCTATCCGGAGGTCATGACCGCGGTCATCTTGGAATTTGTATGGTATACAATGTACTATGACCAAGCGGAAATATTCGACGTCGGTGGTTGAACCAATCAAAACAGAGAAGAAGAGCAATTTTCCTACCAATAAGGGTGCGTCATGAA